>NW_026859720.1:0-50927 GCF_026571515.1 Ruditapes philippinarum
GTCCTTAATCCGATGTCCACTACTGCAGTCCGCTTCAGACCGTACATCTCTATTATCCCATCTATACAGGCAGACGGAGTTACTAGTAGATCAACCAAGGCTCGGTATGGCTGAGTGGTGAACGCGTGGGATATATAATCTAATGACCGGTAGCTGTATGGGTTCAAACCCCGTCAAGGCAAGTCATTGAGTCCTTGAGCAAAAAAAAATACTGATTGCTCAGTACTTGTTGGTTCCAGGAACGGATTCGACAGGGTTCCTTAAACTTGGGGGTTGCGTTCATTGAACGCTGCCTTTCCTTGTTGATCTTGTTTATCATATTTTATAGCTTCCTGCATAATCGGACTAAAAACATATCCCATCCTTCAATACACATTCGTTTATAACATCACAATTACTTGATTTTCGGAGGATGACTCGAAAACTATCAAAGTTTTTGGAAAGGTGGCAATTAAGAAAAGTACTCCGACTAAGAACATTCACATTTTAGTAATCATCTCCCTTAATTCGTTGATATGTTGAAATCAGACAATAGAAGTATACTGTTCACATTTATCCTTGTATGAAAGAGATGCTATTTTGTCGGAAGCATTAATCGCAAATTACACAAAAAATGCATACCCATTTGTTTGACTCTGTACATGAGGGATAATGTACGAAAATTGCAGACTCGTTTGATTGACTCTGTACATGAGAGATAATGAAAACATTCCTCACGCCCTTCACACTGGAATAAGCGGTACTCAATTTCAACACTTAAAAGTGCTGGTATCAATGATCCCGAAAGACTAGAAAAATATAACAGCACCGAAGAGAAGAAAAAGGCACCTTTTTGCCACCTGCTGTTGTGATGTATAAAGATCTGGAGAAAAGGTGAATCATTATTCACAACAAAATTAAATGATAATTGCAGACTCGGTTTGATCGAGTCTGTACATGAGAAAGTGCAACATCCCTCAAGAAAATTAATTAACAAATAAACATTGTAGGTGACAACTCGGAGCAGTGACGTGAAAAGGAATCGTAATTTCAGAACAAATCTTAAAATTAATCTATTAATTGTACATGGCACATCAATCACTTCAACCATCAGTTTTCATTACTAAAAAATACGTAAATACAGAATCCCTAAAGAAAGCCCAACACGACAAAATTGAAAATGTTGCAGGCTCGGTTTGATTGAGCCTGTTCATGGACGGTACTGGAAAGTGCAAGGTACCGTCCACGCTCCCTAGCACCGGCTTTTGCAGAATTCAACATTTAAATATGAAATAGTAAAATTTTGAATTTAGAAACATCCGCAGATGTGTTCATACAGCGGTTATCATGGAACCTTCAATGTGACACAGTAGTGCCATTCCATGAAAAGCGGCGTTTGGTCCCCAAGTAATAAAAAGCGTGTGCCCTAAACGAGAAAACAATGGGCGGAAATAATTAAAATGGAATTTTGAAAGGGGATCAGAGGTTATGAAGCCTGCATGTCAAAAGACAAATTTAAAAGCAGGCAACATATCCTAAGGGTGATTCAACATTATTCAAGTAGGAATATTGGAACCACCCAACTAGAAAATGCCTAAAAGTTTAAACTAAAAATACCACAAGCACAACAATAATGTCGTGCTGAACGATCTTCAAGGATCAAAAATATAACATCATTGATTAAATGTACGGGGAGACTTTTTACAGCCGCCACACGGCACAAATAACACGGATGTGACCATAAAATAGGTAAATACAGAATCCCTAAAGAAAGCACAACACGACAAAATTGAAAATGTTGCAGGCTCGGTTTGATTGAGCCTGTTCATGGACGGTACTGGAAAGTGCCAGGTACCGTCCACGCCCCCTAGCATACATAAACGCCCCCTATTAAAACCCTTTTAATGATTACATGTCAAAAAAGGATGCATATATTTTACTTGTATTTTAGCTCTTCTGATATGGCTAAGGGTAAGTTATAAGAACTGATGTCTGTCGCCCGTTGTTTGTCGTCCGTCCACATTAAGTTCATTAATTTTAGTGACCACATTTTTACCTCTGTTGTCACGATGCTTGTCCTAGTAATTACTCGGATGTGTTTGAATATGGGTCATCTCAGATGGCACATGACCCAGAAAAGGAAATTCTTGTTAACATTCTTGGCGCTAAGGTTTCAGTTCAAATATCCTTGTTTGAAAACAAAAGTTGTTTGCTTGATTTCTAGCTCAAGTTCGAATAAAAGTTATTTTAGGTTTAAACGGAAACTAGGTCAAACAGCACAAAAATAGAAATAACTTGGGTGAGACTCAAGAACTAATGTTTTTCAGCCCAAATGTCCTGAGAATTTGTCAGTAAGATAATCGGTATGTGAACGAGGTTCCTGGTGGACAAATACAAATCAAAATTTGATGTATAATCAAAATTTTATTTCTATATATCTTGCGATAAAACAGTTATAGTTATATCGAGATATTTAAGATAAACAAAACATATTAGATTTCCAATAAATTGGTTACAATTCATCTTCAAAACTCTTGTTGATGAAAAGTTAGGACATATTAAATAGTCCAATTATTTGCACGCCTAATACACTGAAGTGTTTTATTTTACTTTTAGACAAAATAAAAAAAACAGCAATACATCTGTATGATAGAAAACAATATAAGATATTTGTGCAAGGCTTTTTAATGTCATATTACACCATTCTCATAATGCTGCTAGTGAATTAGCATGATTATGCACTATTCTGTAACTTGGTAATGTTTATAAGAGTGTTGGTTACGACCGCCCGTAGCTGAGTTAGCTTCGTTAGTCTAAATTTGACAAAAACAAACAAGACCTGCAGAAAACTCATAATATCTATATTGTCTTAATATATTAATGTTTAAACGGCATATTTCAATAGGCTTAAAGCAAAAAGCCTAGCGCATTTCAATACTAAGGAGAGAAAATGAGAAAAGTTGCTGCCGTCATTAAAGTTTATCGCCAAATCATTTACTGTAATTTATTATAAATCATTTCAAATAGAACATGCCAAATAATTAGGATAAGCTACATTACTAGGTCATATCGCCAGGGATTCAGCAGCGTAAACATGAAATAGGATGAGAAAATGTATGTGCCTTAACTGAAAATAAATAAAGTATTTGTAAGTGTAATTACAAAATACATTGCATTTATTGTAATAACACTTGTGGTCCGAGTTTGTGCAAGATGAAATCACTTAGTGACGTTTTCGACAGCTTTTTTGTGCGCAAAAACCAAGAAAGATAATCACGGATTATTACTCTTCAAAAAAGAAAATAGGTGAATAGTACTGTGATAACTGTTTAAATTTCGGCTACAAACAAATAATGAGTAATAAATACCGAATAAATGTTTCTAAATGTTCAGGTGGAGATCGTTTCAAAACATTAAGAGGGTCGTTTAGACAACATCGGATAAAAGATTTCTACTAGCATTAGTACGACAACATTGATGATGATTCTGCTCGCGTTACCCCAACCACTTGATAGTGACGAAAGTGCGCACCACTTGATAACTGGCAGACAAGTGGGCAAAAAAGTGTAAAATAATATATTTTAAAAATGTTGAATAAAAAACAAAAATAATATCTAAGAAATGTTCCAAATTTCATTTTAATTTCTGAATACTTGCTTACTGTTCTCGTTTGTTAGTCGAGTGAAGAAATAATATGGCCTTATATACCTTGATTGTTCTAAAACATATTTAGTATCATTTACTTCATATAACATCAAAAGAAATAGAAATTTATATTTCAACATGTTTTTGTTGTATATATAACAATGCATTTAGTATAACACTGGTATTTCTTTTGAAAGCGTGGTGATTTTGACTGTATGCTTATGCGGCAACCATGGAAACTGCCCGTTTACAAAAAACTTACACGTCAACATATATTTTTATTCCTATTTTTTTTAATTTACCGTAAAATTCTACTTTAAATTTCAAAAATGTAGAAAATAATATGAATTTTTTTCGATATGTTTAATTAATTACAGAATTCATATTGATTTTTGTCATTTTTTGTTTAGTTAAGAAGCATGAAAATCTCATTTTTTTTAAAAGAAATATGTTGAAAAAGATGATTCTTGAAGACCCAACAAAAATAATCAAAACATTAAGAAAAAACAAAACAAAATGGTCAGTAAACGAATTCTTCCGGTCAGAGTTGTATTTGTCAAAGGAGCGGAGAGACCAAAAGTTGTTCACTGAGTCCTGTTTCCATAAAAAACTTTGCTATAGTATAAAAAGAGAAAAACAAATGTTTCAAATTTTCGGAAAATGTGTAGAAAAATTAAAAATTCCTTTCAAGCTTTTGATGTATTTAAACATCATTAAAGATGACAAAATAATATTGACGGCTGCTTAGTGGCCTTACGCGTAGAAACAGTCCAACAATACATGCCTATAATAGCTGCTGCCTATCAGGAAATGCCACAAGTTACGGCACCATAAAACCATAAATCACGCTTAATTCAGATTTATTGAATTAATGACAGCTGTTTTTAAACAATCATTTAAGGAAGAGATGATTAAATAACAAATCAATATGAAGGACGTTATAAAACGCGATATGTTTATTATGGATTACCGAAACAGACATCAAATCAAAAAAGATCATGGTGCTTTATAACACGTGTTAGGTTGAGTGAAATATTTTTATTCCCACGTAGGTCTAATGATTATGTTGCTTTATTGTCAACAGTCGAAGAAAAAATGATTGCAAGAGTTCAAATTATATAATCAAGTAATAAATACTAAAGTTCAGAAACAGTTTCTGTCAGCCTAGAGCATTAGAATTTTATCACTATTTAATCCGTCTAGACTTAAATTGATACGCAGATATTGCTGTCTGCAATAAGCAATTGATTCAGTCTAAAAAGGTGTTTCTTTAAGATGCCTTAAAGGATACAAATTTCATGAAATTTGTCAAGAGAATATATTTACTAAAAAAATGTTTTTTTGTGGGTAAACATGATTTTTGTTAAATATTACCGTTGCTTGAATCAACTTTACTTTCACAATTAAAGTTTCAAGCTTTTGTTCACGTTACGTCTGTGTACTGTGGTTCAAAAACATGTATATATTTTTAACATAACAGTTCTATTTTAGCGACAATACCGGATATATTCTAAATTGTTTAATGTCTTCTCAATGAGATGTCCAATGGTTGCGTAAAACAAGGTTCAATATTAATAGGGTATTTCAAATGATTCTCTAAGTATTACTTTAAAATGGGGTTTTTATTCATTGTGTGTAACAAAAATATATATATTTTATGAGATTAATTTTCTATCTATATGGGACATGATGAGTTAAAATTCAGCATAAATTATTGGCGGTCTGCTTTTATATATTTTATTACTATCATCACAATGAGATATTTCGTCACAAAAACAGTCTTGACTGATGTGTTTTTGTATTTTCTGATCGCAGATCAGGAAATACAATGCTGACATTCGATCTCTGACACAGAATTTCACGACAAACCTAACAACAAGTAGTTCTCAAAACTGCGTAAAAGAAAGAATTGTTTTTATTTTGTTACAAGTTTCCAACAAATTACAACGCATTCAAAGTTAAAAAGTAGCGCTGGCTTGGTCAATAAATGCACAATCTCAAATTACGCGGATGAATATCATTTTAATCAACGAAAATGTTATTTTTAGTGATGTCGATTACGGAATATTTTAGAGCGTAGTACACAAATACATTTGTAAATCTGACTGTCGAGTAGTGGAATATATACATATCGGACTCGGGACTGTTTTGGAGAGAAGATTTTCGCTAAATTATTTACATCAGTGTTAAACAACAGGTTTATCGTGAACAAAACACTTCGAAGGGGTGCGGGGTAACGCGCTCCATTAGGGTGTGAGAGGTCTGTGTTTCAAATCCCAGTCGAGGCAATTTTTTAAGTGTCTTTTTAAGGAAGTAGCCACGATATGCAAGGATTAATTGTGGATGTCATAAAAAATGAACATAAATAATTTTTGATGCAACTCTAGTCATGCAAAATTCCGTATGTATCAAACTCAAACTGTTATAGTAAAACATGTAAACGCAGTCGCTGCATTTCGGTGTCCTGTAAGATGAATTAAAGTATGTAAAAATAAACTTATACAGGAAATACATACAGATATACAGTACGATTTTGATTGCAAAGATCAGAAAATAACACAGAGCTTGCAGCCCTTTGATTTCACAAGGCAATCAGTACATGTATATTATGTATATTTCTCTCTGATCACATACCCCGCCTCGTATTGTTCTTCATCATGTCTATCTTGATTATTATATATATTCTCGTGCAAACACTTAATTTATTCATAAATGGAAAATGTTTGAAATATATTATGAAAACATGAAATTGAAGTGTCACGATTTGAAGTTCTATCAATGATAATGTGGAAATGTTAACGAATTTTCCGATTAACTTTAAAAATGCATCAGTTCATTCAATATAAAGCAAAAGAATATGATTATTATATAGTAAAGAAAATTTATTGTAAAGAAATTGATTTAAAAGCCAAATTGATTCGTTTACCCAATTTTTTTAATTTAAATTGATATTAAGTATTTAACCCATTGCTTCATGAGCATTTTGTGAAAAATGGCTGTTTTCATTGAAAAGTCTCCCGTTACAAGTTCAAATTGCTATAATACTATAAAAACTGCTTCAACACTAATCAAACTTGGCACAAATGTTGACTGGACCATTGCCCTTGAAACAACATGCTCAGGCTTAAATTTTCTGTTACCATGGCAACGAGGGGACATCTCAAAATTGCCAAAAATCACTATTTTGCGTTGATTTTTTCCATCAAAATTGATTTCAAAGTGCTGCAACTTTTCAATGGATTGAGATAGAGTCAAATGCTTTTCAGCGTTGGTTACACGTTACCTTATGATCGATCTGGGGTCATTTTTGCCTCTCACAAGTCCAAAATTTTCCTGGCGATGAGGGGGACTGCCGCCCCCCTTCAGACCCCCCAAACTGAAGGGGGCACATGCCCCTTCTAGCAACCCCCTGATGTATCTTTTGGTTGGGGGGCCGCGCCAAAAAAAGTGGTCACTTATTTTAGCAACATTTCGCAAACGAAAACATGTGTTTGGGGCCTAAATAAGGCGTTTTTTCATCATTTGAGACAACAAAAAAGGGGGGGGGTGAAAAGGGCGTTAAAAGGCGTGTATATGAAGTAATGGGTTAACAGAAAATGATGAAAATACTTGAAATTACCCTAAATCGCGTTTTTTCATGTTTAAACATGGCCTGTCATATAAATTTGAAGAAAAATTGTTGTTTTGTAGATTTTTTTATTTTTTTCATTAACGCATTACTTCATAAACATTTTGTGAAAAATGGCTGTTTTCATTGAAAAGTCTCCCGTTACAAGTTCAAATTGCTACAAAACTATAAAAACTGCTTCAATACTAATCAAACTTGACACAAATTTTGACCGGACCATTGCCTTTGTAACAACAATTTTCTGTTACCATGGCCACGAGGGGACATCTCAAAATGGCCAAAAAATCACTATTTTGCGTTGATTTTCTCCATCAAAATTTCTTTCAAAGTGCTGCAACTTCTCAATGGATTGAGATAGAGTCAAATGCTTTTCAGCCTCTCACAAGTCCAAAATTTTCCTGGCGATGAGGGGGACTCCCGCCCCCTTCAAACCCCCCAAACAGAAGGGGGCACATCCCCCTTCTGGCAACCCCCTGATGTATCTTTTGGTTGGGGGGCCGCGCCGAAAAAGAGGTCACTTTTTTTAACAACATTTCTCAAACAAAAACAAGTGTTTGGGGCCTAAATAAGGCGTTTTTTCATTTGGGGGGGGGGGGTGAAAAGGGCGTTAAAAGGCGTGTATATGAAGTAATGGGTTAACAGAAAATGATGAAAATGCTTGAAATTACCCTAAATCGCGTTTTTTCATGTTGGAACATGGCCTGTCATATAAATTTGAAGAACAATTGTTGTTTTGTAGATTTTTTTATTTTTTTCATTAACCCATTGCTTCATGAGCATTTTGTGAAAAATGGCTGTTTTCATTGAAAAGTCTCCCGTTACAAGTTCAAATTGCTATAATACTATAAAAACTGCTTCAACACTAATCAAACTTGGCACAAATGTTGACTGGACCATTGCCCTTGAAACAACATGCTCAGGCTTAAATTTTCTGTTACCATGGCAACGAGGGGACATCTCAAAATTGCCAAAAATCACTATTTTGCGATGATTTTTTCCATCAAAATTGATTTCAAAGTGCTGCAACTTTTCAATGGATTGAGATAGAGTCAAATGCTTTTCAGCGTTGGTTACACGTTACCTTATGATCAATCTGGGGTCATTTACAGCCTCTCACAAGTCCAAAATTTTCCTGGCGATGAGGGGGACTCCGCCCCCTTCAAACCCCCCAAACAGAAGGGGGCACATCCCCCTTCTGGCAACCCCCTGATGTATCTTTTGGTTGGGGGGCCGCGCCGAAAAAGAGGTCACTTTTTTTAACAACATTTCTCAAACAAAAACAAGTGTTTGGGGCCTAAATAAGGCGTTTTTTCATCATTTGAGACAACAAAAAGGGGGGGGGGGGTGAAAAGGGCGTTAAAAGGCGTGTATATGAAGTAATGGGTTAATATCAATAAAAGACAGTTTTGCAATAACACCCAAATTAAAGCTATCATGTTATCAACATTGTACCAACACAAAATTGTGATAAAATATTAGTGTTTTATATTAAGATATAAGAAATAAATATTTTCTGAATATAATTATAGTCATGCCAATTATGTGGACAAAAACAATACTTAAACATCATCATCCCCCAATTATAATCTAAAATAAAGAGTTGCTTGATACTATGTTTAAAAGATACATTTATGACATCACTTTCGAGTATTTATTAAAGATCGAAACTTATTATAAATATGTTTCCCTGAAATCATCTGGAGAGTGATTTGATATTTTGTCAGCCGCATACCGTAAAGATATCTTACCATTTCTATCTGTACATAAGAAAGGTACATCAACAGGTAGTTCATTTGTCAGACCATTATTTCAGGTTAAGGAAACAGATTCCCTTTAAATACCCCGGAGGCGTTATATTATAAAAAAAACGTATATTTCTTAGGCAATTGTTCATAACATTTTTACTTTATTGAAAAAAGACGATTTACCAAATTGATTGATCATAGTTACCCTCGAAATCATTATGTATGATACTTGTAGCTCTTTCCTGATTTAAAAAAACTTACTTTTCTGGTTAATGATTTATTGGTAAAATGTCAATTAATTGGACATTGAAGTTTGACATACCACCAAAGAAGTAAAGTGCGAGTCTGTTAACCCTATTAAGATGTTTACCCATTCTTTTCAGCACATTCAGTTGATAAGAGGCTAGTGTTGGGAATCGGAAGACAAACTCATAATCGATTAATCGGAACAATCGGACAAGCTCTCCGATCAATTAATCGGAATAATCGGACTGAATGTTTCCAGCATAACTAACTAGAAAATAGAAATTATTATAACTTTTATTTAATAAAAATTAATGTTTTATCTAATTGTCTGTTTAACGTATTACAAAATACAAATTCTTAGGTCAGAACACAGTTTACATACATGTAATGATTTTCATATTCAGAAAAATCAATGTGTCCCTGTTGCCAGCATTTGCTTATTTAATCAAAAATAAAGTTTTTATTTAAGTGCCTATTTCACAATTGAGCTATAATAAATATGGTTAAACTAAGGAAATTTTGAGATTCAGGGTTCCCATTCCTGTGGGAACTATTCATGGTCATATAAATTATAATAAATTAATAACTGCTACCAATAATTAATAAAATGTATCTATGTGATTAATAAATTAATTTAATATGCATGATCAGGAATAAAAATGTAAGTTACCATTTCACATAAAAAATTTAATTATTTTATTTCATTTTTAATAACAGAATCGCCGTACCATAAACGGTGTCATGGTAAATATAAGTTTAGAAGTCTTTTAAATTTATTATTTAACATTATAAATGGACAGAGTAACGAAGATTGTTACAGTAAAATACAGTATCAGAATCCGATTTTAATTTAAACGGGTGGGGTTTCTTTATTTGCATATCCTTTACCACAAAGCTTGCACACAACTTTAGCCATGTCCAAGTTATCACGGGTAGCGGTTCCTTCAATATTCAGCTTGTGGAAACCAAAATGATTCCAGACATTTGATGATGTTTTCGTGAAGATTGAAGAGTATTCAAATTAAATAGCACAAAGCTAAAAAAACTACGAAAAATAACTACCACAAAGGAACAAAAATTAACACTAAGCGACAATCGATTCTGTTCGACCACAATCGATGTCGGCGACATTATCAACATACCGATCTATAATCGGATAGCGGCGACAATCGGACCATCACTATAAGAGGCCCTAAAATACTTGATACATGTGGCTCAAATTTTAACATAAAGTCTAGTAACACTAAGCATTTTTTCTGTCGCCCTACATATATCTAAAATGTTTAGTAACTTTTCAGCAATTATCTTGAATTGATAACATCAGTATTCCTACTTTAAAACATTTGAACATTCACATATGAAACTTTCAAACAAGAAATTTTTAGGTCATACGCTTTTCCTTGAATGACACTAACGTGTGGTGGTTCTGTGATAACCGCCTCATGAACACATCTGTGATTGCTTCTAAATTCAATATTATACCAATTCATGTTAAATCTTAAATTTCGCCAAAGCCGGTGCTAGAGGGCATGGACTTGCCAGTACCGTCCACGAATCAACGAACATGCTCAGTCAAACCGAGTCTGCAATATTTTCAGTTTGGGCGTTCTACAGGAATATTCTTTTTTCTCTATTTCATACAAAAATGTCTATTGTCTTAGCTGTGCGCTTTATGTTTTACTCTGAAGATTTATGCTAAAGTTTATGTCAGTTAAGTATTTAGAAACTTCGTAAGAATATAAGTGTACATGAATCATTTTCAGCTTCATCTGCAAACAATTGATAAGTTATATTTGGAATCCGCTCAAGTACAGACTTAATGACATTTCTAATGCAACACATTTTTAATTTGGTTTTCAAAAATATGGTTCAATACATTTCCCTTAACCGAATTTGTTTTTGCGCCCTCTGCACATGCTTTACATGTTTGCACAAATTGCTTAGATACTTCTTATACATTATAAATATTGTTGATTTTTTTGAAAGCCCAAGAGATACCTCAGTTTATTGTCCCCGTCATAGGTGAATATGGTCGGTGATCCATCCACTATTAAAAGTTTTTATAACAGAACGATTCCAGAATAAATAAGGCAATGTCTCTTTTTCTATTTTTCAAAAAGTGCATTTGTCAGATGCAGTCCTACGCATAAACCCTTCCAGCCTGCTGAATCTCAGTAAGGGCTTATCAGCTAGTAAATCACTATTAACTGTATATCTCCCATTAACACGTCCACCGAGTTGAGAGTTTGTCATCATTAATTGGTCCTCTGTATTCTTATCTAATGGCACTAACATTGAGGGATCAAATTTCTTTAGATGTAGTTTTTCACAAGATACACTCACATTTTTATCCATGTTTTTTTCTGAATTTGTCTGCGGCCCAATTGAATTGTGAAATTTAGCAATTATTTATAAATATACTTTACATCACAGGATAACTGTTAGCTATTAAATGAATTTTACTTTATAAGTAAATAACTGCAAATAGGCTCTTACTCCACAGTAATTAGTGTAGCCACTTTTTCATGAAGAGACCAGTGCTGATAGTGATAATTGTGATTGACATATTTTAATTAGCTAGGTCAGGTGTTTCTAAAAAGGCTGATAACACTGATGCAATTTGAGTATATATTCAAATTTATTACATAGATAATACACGTGGATTTGGTAGAGACAAATGATTACATAGTAACATTTTGATATCCTTATAAAAATGTTTATGACTGTTTTTATTTTCTAGAAAAAGTAAGTTTCATTTAATAGGAATGAACTGCATTAATAATCCAAGATATTATGAAGATGTGAATAAAATAATTACTTTGATTACATTGCTACAGTTAGGTAATTTGACCCGATCCACCTGTACACTTAAGGAAACATGTTTGTACGTGACTGTTGGGGAAAAACAATGTTATGCTTAATTAAAGAGGTGACACTTTCTATATTTTTATCTGATATCGAGTTGTAAGAGCCGATTTGCAGAGTTATATGGGTAAGAGTTCGATAAGACTCCCTACGGTCGTCTTAATATGAACTCTTACCCATCTTATTAATAAAATTTAATAAAGTTCCATAGTTAAGTGTCACTGTTACTCACGTTACTGAATACAACCACCACCCCCCAAACCCCCCCCCCCAAAAAAAAACACACAAAAAACAACAACACTGTTTACTGTTAACTTTACAGATATATGTTTTTACCGTAAAGTCTTAATTAAATGACCAGGTAAGTGATATTTTCATTATTAGCTCGCCTATATAAAGTATATGGAGAGCTGTCCTACTCACCTCGGTTTCTAAGTCAGCGTCAGCATCCATACTTTGAATGAATGTTTATATGCAGTTACTATTTAATCTGTATTTTTTTATTTCTTAAGGTATCAATTTCAAACATATATTCCTTATCATCATCCACATCATATGATAAGGTGAAAAATCTTAAACTAGTATTTCCAGAATTATATCCCCTTGAACCTATAATTTTGCTTAAAATAATATTTTTTACTCTAACGTCTTTATTTCAAACATGTGTTTCTCATCATCAAAACATATGTGACAATGTTTATAACTCTAGCACCAATTTTTCCAGAATTATCGTATGAACATACATTTTTTTCCTAAAAAATTATTTTTGTTTACTTACTTCTTTATTACTTAAGGTATCTACCTCTAACTTCAAATACATGTTCCTTATCATGTGTGACAAGATTCATAACTCTAGCATGAATATTTCCAGAATTATTTCCCCTTGAACTTGATTTTGTTTACAAAAACTGATATTTTTTGCTCTAATTAACTTCTCTATTTGTGAAAGAATTTACTTCTAACTTTAAACAATAACATAACAAGCTTCATAACTCTAGCATCAGTATCTTCAGAATCATCCCTTTATACTCAGAATTTTCCTTATTTAATTCAGATTTCAAAAAATTCTATATTAACCAATACAGAAATATGTATGGGTAAGAGTTCGTATTAAGACGACCGTAGGGAGTCTTATCGAACTCTTACCCATATAACTGCAAATCGGCTCTTACAACTCGATATCAGATAAAAATATAGAAAGTGTCACCTCTTTAATTAAGCATAACATTATTTTTCCCCAGCAGTCACGTACAAACAAGGATGGGGTCCAATTACTTAATCTGGCATGTAAAACAATGAGTTTTCAACAATATCTAGGATTGTTAATGCAATTCATTCCTGTCATATGAAACAAAATGATGTTTTGCTTACTTTTTCTAGAAAATATCAAACAGTCAGCAATTAATAATTAACATTTTTCATAGAGTTTAAAGGATATCAAAATATTACTGTGTTCACATTTGTCTCTGCGAGCTGAGCTCCACGTGCATTATCTATGTTATAAATTTGAATGTATCCTCACATTGCTACAGTGTTATCAGCCTTTTTAGAAACACCTGACCTGGCTAATTAAAATATGCCAATCACAATTTTCAATATCAGCACTGGTTTCTTCATGAAATAGCGGCTACACTAATTACTGCCGAGTAAGAGCCGATTTGCAGTTATATCTGTATCTTATCATAACTGATTTTTGTCACAGTTTGTTTTTCCTTTCCTGTGTCCAGCATTTAAATAGTCCAGCATGCTGTTTGTCCAGTTATGGTTTCCTTAAAATAACTTAAAGGTCATCAAATTTATCTTTCTTTTCTGTTCTTTGGCAATTGGAATATAGTTAAAGTGATTTTGTATTGAAATTAAAATACTTCTTTGTATATATTTTTCGACCTTTTTACATTTCTTTTTTTGTTACAAACTGAATGATAAGCATAAACAATGCTTTGAATCCATTAATAGTATTTCTAAACATTATTTTGACTCCTCTCAAAAAGGAAAATAATATAAATCACTGAGGCATAATATGCCTTTTATATGAAATTAATTTACACACGTATTTTCATTGTGAGTTGTAGGTGATTAAAAACTTTTTTAAATGTAATCTAATCTTTTTTGTCTTTAACTCTTATAAAAAATTGTAGCTTATGAAAATAAAGTTTTCCTTATTTCTAAAATATTCTCTATATCCCCCAGCTTTTTACACGATACATTCTTGAAACATGATAGGGTCATATAACATTCAAGGGTGCTGCTATAAGTGATACTGTGACAAGCCATGTAATTATAATTAAATGCTCATCACTGGTCAGAGATAAGAAATTTTTGGAGAAAACTGGAAATCTTGGGTTTATGCGTAGGACTGAGATGGTGTCGATTTCATTTTTAACATTAAATAGTAAGTACCTAGAATTCTATGGGTAATTTTAGTTTGAAGCCATAGGAGTTAACAATCATTAGTTTCAGTGTGAACCCATTCAAACGGTAATTTCACTCTGTATCATCACTGTTTAAATAAGTAATCTACATGTATTTTGATTTACATGTAGGTATTTGACAATTATCAATAAATGCATTAAATATAAAAGAGGTTCCACTTCTACTTAAAAGTATTTGTTTTATATAAATGGGAATTAATGACAATAATACATTGGTATTAGAATATTATTTTGTAAAATACTTTATGTACTTTCTAATAGCATATTTCAAACCCTCATAAATAAATATTGGAAAATGTTAAAACGCATTGTTAATTTAAAATGTAACACTAATTATTTAATTTACGTCTGTGGGACGAGCTTAATAGTTGCTGGTTGTAAGACAGGTGCAGCCGTGTACTGTTCCCGGACCGGAGCAGGCCTTAATTCAGAAATGGAACTATATATTTTCTTTTAGAAAGATATGAGTGAAGAGTAATCATGGTCAGGTTGGACAAACCGGTATTGGATATTTTCTATAATAATTACACTCATATAGACTAATCTTACCGTTTCGATACTACTTTTTCAAGTGGTTTCTGTGATTTTATTTCTTTTACAGTCATGTATACTTGCAATTAGATTGTGTGCTCTGTTGTTCATTTACTACATTAACATTTTTCCAACAACATATCCGAGGTTTTGATTTATATATATATTGTGAATTTCAACGATAATGATGTTCTTATATCCCGAATACATTGAAATTTAAAGGTAGGTGTTTCGTTATAAAATGTTTCTCAGTGTAGATCTATGAAAAATCATCTATCTTGTGTATTACAATTGTCAGATGGTACAAATATACACTCATTATCGAAGAAACAACTTGTGATGTTCTTTGTGCAGTTTGTATGCAAAGCGAAATGCAAAATAGGGTGTTAACAAAACGTCTTTCAGTGCAATGTTGCAAATTCTAGCGTAACAGAATGTGCATTAAACATTAAAAATAAATGATGTCAAAATGGTAAAAATATTAGTATGTTGTATTACAAAATCAATTCTAAACTGTTGACATGTTTTATTACATTTAAAACTTATCAAAAATTGAAACAGACACTATAACAATGAAATTAGACGCTAAAAATTGAATTGCTAAATGTGTTGCAAGTTTTGAAATGGTTTTGAAGCACTTCAAAATAATGATGAAAACAGTTATCAGTACTTATTTCCGTGGTAATATGCCACAATGCAGATGCCATGAAATAAATATATGAAAAATTGTGCAGAGAAATAATGTTGTAACCTTTACGTGACACAGAAGGTAACCTTATAAAATATTTTCATTGTTTCCTGAGTTAATTTCAAAAAAAGTTTTTAAATTTTGTAGGGGGGGTGAAAAAATTTTTAGGAACTGTTTTTCTTGAATTTTTATCACATTAAATTGAAAATTTTTATGGTTATATGGCTTTGTTTTTGTGATTTTTCATGACTCATTATAATTAAAACAACAAAATTTTTTAAAAAAATAGTCTTACCTATTTTATAACAAATTTCTTCACACAAATTATATAATTTTTTTATTCAATAATCAAATCCTAGTAAAAGCTTTTTTTGTTTTATTTTAATTTAACTTTCTGTTTAGCTGTTATATAAGTTACATTCTATGAAATTTCTTCTCCTGAGTGTTACGTTTATAATGAATTAATGTAAAAAATTACTAGCATCACTTTGTATTACCATGTAGGATTTCTTTTTGTCTCCGATAAAAAGATGTTAAAAAACAATCTAAGGAGAAAAAACTCACACATTACCCTAATGTCTTATTTAAATTTCCACATTAAACTTTTCAAAATTCTACCAGTAATAAATGACTTAATTCTGAACACTTTTAATAAACAAAATGCCGCAATGTAATCTCATAATTTTCCGCAGTAAAAAGTAAAGTATCTCTATATTGTTGTAAACAATGATCAGTATTTCAAGAACAAAATTAACATAAAGCTCAATATCTATAACTCATTATTAATACTATTTAACCAAACAATACTTTACTAAATACTATATATGTATACAAATATGAACGTGTTTTTTTTTGTGTATGTACGTATGCGTGTGATGTGCATTTTTGAACGGGCGCGCGCGGGCACTGTGTGCGTGCGTGTGTGCGTTCATGCGTGCGTGGAGTGTGTGCGTGTGTGTGGTGAGTTGGTGCGTGTGTGCGTGTGTGCATTTTTGTGTGCTGTGTGCGTGTGTTGTGAGTAAGTGTTTGTGTGAAAACGACACATCCATGCATAATTATAATCCAAGATAGATAAATTACAAAACAATAACAAAACATAACTTTAGCCAATTTTACATCAACCCATTCTTTCAGTAACAGGGACATGTTCTCCCATCCTGCATTGTTTATATCCTTCCTCTTATTTCCTTCTATACTTTCCTGTTTACCTTTCTTTGTCTCATTAAATGTTTCACTTTTTGTCAAAAGGAATTCGGTTATTGCTTCAAAAGACGGCATCTATGTTAAACGATTACTATGGTCCAGCTGAGGTTATATTTCTCTTTTTTCTGTTCATTATTCATCCAATAACATAAATATTGATAGAGAACTAACATTACTTCTACCATCATGGGTTCGTACAATAATTTTCCGGTTTTTTTCCACTTTTCACACATATTACTCTTTCCCTTGTTGGGGCGTAAGTACAAATGTCACATAAATTTTTTTATAATTTAGTTATTAAAATCCCAAAATTTGCTATGCCCCCCCTTAAAAAATTTACTTTTAACCTCTCACGCGTAGGATTAAAATTCTTTTACATGCAATGCAAATTTATATTTTTTTCTCTTATACCTTTTTTACAGGGCCCCCATTTTTTTTGTTTTAAAATTAAAATCCATGAAAAAACCCGGCCCTTTTCCACAAGTTTACTGAACCCGACTTTTTTCGAGTTAAAATTCATTTTTTCCCTTGTATTTAAAAGTTGTTAGAAAATTTTTGCTCTTTATGAATAAAGATTTGACATACCCGCTTTCTCGGAAAAAATGGTTTAAACTGGTATCGTCTGAGGACCTCTTCTTTTTTCATTTCAAAAAACCCGAAAGGGGAAAGTCGTACATTTTATTCCATGGTGGATTTTTGTTATTTTTAAAAAACTGCAATAAAGAATATGATTTGAAAAACTCTTAAAATATTTGGTAATCCTCTTTTTTTTACGGGCCCTTTTGGCTTTTCTTTGTTGACCGGTATAAGAATATTTTTAAGGCATTTTAATAGGGGGCATTTAAAACTAAAAAAAAAAAAATTTTTATTTTTCCCAAATTAAAGGGAAAAATAATTGAAGAAAATATAATCCGAATATCGTCTTAGATCTTTTTTTGTTTTAAAAAAAAAATTTTTTTTTTGGTAGCGAATACATCTTACCAAGAACAGCTTAAATGTTCCGGTTTTTTGTCTTTTTAATTCCGTAAAAAAAACAAACTTTCAACGCACTTTTGGGAAAAATCGTGGGATTACGGGGCAAGCTTTTGAAATATTTTTTCATTTCCCCAAAGGAAAATTTTGATTTTATCCCTTTAAAAACCAAGAAATTTTTTTAAAAATTTTTAATAATCTTAAAAATAATTCCAAAATAAAGGTTAAAAAATTTTAAACCTTTAAACCCTTTGATAAACAAATACTACATTCCCAAAAATTTGTGACTAAAACAATTGTGCAAAAACAAATCTCAATCCAATATGCATGGGGGAAAAATTTAAACTTAAGAAATAAAATATAAAAGAAAAAGGCCCAAAGGTTTTTATTATTTTATCGACAAACAAAAAAGGAATGTTTCTTAAAAAAACTGTGGAAAAATTAAAAATTTTATCTCACCTACACAGACAAAGTCAAATTTTCCCCCCCTTACAAAATCAAAAAACCCAAAATTGATTCTCTGAAGACCAAAGGGGAAACCTATTGAACGATATTTCTTACATAAACCTAATTTTATATTGACCCCAAATTTTTTGACCTAGGTCCAAAAACCTCTGTTTTTAAAAATTTTTACTAACTGCCCCTCTGAAATGAAATATTCTTTAATCTCTAAAGTCCCACAAAGCATCTGGGCCAGATGTATTAGTAATAAAATTTTCGTAAAACCGCAAAAGAACTCTTTTTCCTTTAATAAATTTTTTAAAAAAGTCCTTTCTTGTGTGCCATTTTTGGAAAGGAAGCCCCCGTTACGCATCTTTAAAAAAGGTGATGCTCCTTTTCCCCTTTAAAAATTTTGACCAATTTCACTGCTCAACACATGGAAAAAAATTTTGAAAAGACTGAATTTTTAAACATTTATTTTAATCATTTGAACGCGAATGAATTCTTACGCCCGTGCAATCTGGGTTTTTACCCGGGGGTTCAAAATGTAAATCAACTTGTTTTATATTTATGAACATACTTTGCAAAACGCACTTGATGACGGTTCTCGAAGCTCGAGTTATATTCTTCGACAATAAAGCAAGGCATTCGATAAAGTCTGGCACAAAGGCATTCTCTGTAAATTAAAATATTATGGTGTATCTTGAAAATATTTGAATGGTTTCAGGAATTATTTAAGCTGCAGACGTCAGTGTGTTGTTTCTAAGAAATGCCAAATCCTTCTTGGGTGTTCTCTCAGGCTGGTGTTCCACAAGGTTTCGATCCTTGGTCCTTTACGTTTTTCTCATCTACATAAATGAATAGTCCAAAATCTTCAATCAAATGTAAAATTTTTTTGCTGATGATACCAGTCTTCCTATTTGTTATTAAAACCCACAAACTGCAGCACAACAATTACAATCAGATATTTGAAATAATAGCTGCAATGGGCAGAAAATGGCTTGTCACTTTCAATCCGTCTAAATCAGAATCACTTATTGTCCTCTAGAAAAAGAAATTCATATCACAACCAAACTTCAAATGCTTACAAACTTATACCGAAGTAAAAGATCATAAACAGTTAGGATTATTTTCTTTCTCACAATTGCCTGGGGCAACACATATAGAAAATATTAAGAAAAACAGGAAAAAGGTGAACATTGAGAAACTGTTTGTTGTCGTTCCTTTGTTATTTAATATCGTTTTCCCCAAAACCAATCCCTTTAATTTGCGGATGTGGTTTGGGAAACCATTTTATATGAACTGACCCCTTAGATAAAATAAAAAGAAAGTGCAGAATAGGTCTGGGGCAAAAAACATTTCAAAAGAAAATTAAAAATGAATAAATTTGGGAAAAAATTAAACAAGACTTATAAAAAAGATTAAATTTTTTAAAAAAAACGTTGCCCCAAAAATTTTAAAAAATACCGATCAAACAAAACCCGTTATAACCTTAAAATTCAAAAGACACTATTGGTATTTCAGCAAGGACAATCTTTAACTTTAGTTCTTTTTCCCATCTTCAATTCGTGAAATGGAACAACTTGCCCCTTAACATAAGGAATCTACCAACCTTTTCAATGTTTAAAAATTATCTATTCACGTGATAAAGAAAACTACACCAAAAATTACTTTTATTTTTGGTGATAGAAAAACTTCAAAATTCTTCACACCAGGTTACGCAACAAAATGTAGCTCCCTAAATTATATCATTTGTTTCTTAAAAATATATCACCATCGCCATTATGTGAGTGTGGTCAAATGAAACTAACTTTCATTACTTCTTTGAATGCCAATCGCTTTCGTACATGTAGAGAAAAAATTATTGGGAAATCTAAATAATTTCCGATATTACTCTCAACACCCTAACTTTTTTGGCAACCCGGACATCTCTCAGTACTGATAATGCCATATTCTTTAAACATTTCATACTTTTTATCTCAGAATCAAAGCGATTTCTCTGAACTTAAAGTGAAACAGTGAAGCAATCTTTCTTTCTCTTTCTTTCCTTTTTCCTATTGTATTATTTGTTTTCCTTTCTTCTTTTTTCGTTATTATAATTTCTAATTCTTATCCCGACGATTACTTAAAAATATAACGTTTACTTCGTCACAAATATTTACATTCCACTTTTTGATAATTGTACAAAATATTATAAAATCGACTTATTATAAAGTTACACTAAAAGGAAAAGAATTTTATAAGACTTAGTCTTTCGTTCTCATCATTTTCTTTGAATATATATTACATATTTGTATTCTGATTGTATTGTATTATGTATATCATGTAAATATTCGGGAAATAAATATGTTTAAACTAATGTTATATGGTTATTATTAAAATTACTGAAAAATAAGTCAAGTTAGATACAATCTAACTAAGAAGGAAAATGTAATCATTTAGCTTTGGGTAATATATATTACAATTTTTCTTAGCCTTAAGATTGAATATCTAAATATTATGCGCAGACATGACATTTCTAGTAAGTTAAATATGCATGGTATTCGAAAACATTCTGGCTTGGCACATATCTTGAAAATGATTTCCAGATTTTGAAAATTGTCACACTAAATCTCATCCGCTTTCTGATTCATCTAAGAATAGAACTAATTCAACAGACTGAAATATCAGACACTTTTATTTATAATATATTGCACAGATATTGCTGTCTGAAATTCAAAAAACTGAGACACATATTTGAGGAATAAGTTCAGAAATGTCAGTGATGTAGGTGGCACAGTACAAAAAAAAATATTGTAAGTATCGTGATTTAATTTTAAAAAATCCATTCTAAGTAAGTACTACAGATATGAACTTAAAATTTTGAATATTATAGGTGTTGAGATATACTTCGCTTAAGATATAATTCCGTTTACTGGTTTTAAAAAATCAAAATCCAGAAAAAAAAGACTGTATAGCAATTCAAATTTTAGCATATTATATCTTTAAGACATTTATAAAATTAAAAAATATTGACATTTCAATATTATAATAACAAAATAGTCTTCTTTTGATTTTTTTCATGCGACTTAAGACAAAAGACAAAAAAAAGCAAGTTCCACTTTGCCATGTTGTTCAGATGAATAAAATATAATCAAAAGATGGATTTGAGGCGTAATTAGCCATATAAAAAATCAACTGCTATCCTTTTCGCACATTTCTAAATTACCTTCACTTCTTCAAGGCAACAGGTGTCATATAAAGTCATTAATAAACAGAAATATTAATTAGAAAATCGATTTTGAATGTAAAACTAACACATGACTATCTTTGAAAAAGGAAGTTCATCATAAACTGGTCGCAAAGTTAATTAAAAGTAATTAAAAACAATAGTACTACGTGTAAATTTCATAATCTTCTTTTGATGAGATTAAAATTTTAAACAACAATGCAATTAACTGGAACAAATAAACTTAAATTCACTCCCTCATTTCTGCATATCAAAGAATCATGTTCAAAAATGTCATTTTGGTAAAGCCGCGCTGGTAAAGACTGAGAAATAAATCTGACATAAATACAAATAGGCCAATCATGTAATATATCTAACGAATTTTGTAAATTTCAGTAAAACTATGCAGCAGATTACATTTTTCATGTATACACTCGGATAATTATAATGCCCTGCCATAATTCGACGTATCGGTACATGAAGCATTGTGTGATTGGTGTTACCAATTATAATCAAAGCGCTGAAAGCACTGTTGGGGGCGCATTATGTTGATTGTATAGTGGTCTATTGTTACAAGCAGATGCCATTCCTACTTTCAAAGCAGAAGTCACATTTTTACTCGATTATTCGATAAGAATAAGTAGAATATATCCTAGTCATCTGAACATCGGCGTCTATCACCTTCAATTTTTCCCGCGAAGTCCATTAGAACATATTGGTCCATTGAAACTGTTGCACCACTCTGAATCCCGATCAGGCACCCATAGTGTTAAAGATTGCCTATGGCTTTCAAGATATTTTTCGTATTCCATAGACGATCTGCTTTGAAATAAATTGAAATTTTATACATTTCTTTGCGAGCATACTAGCTACGACTCTCGTCCAATGCTTATATCTGTTAGAATGGTTTAAAGGAAATTTTTGGTCTGCTTTTGTGAACTTAAGATATTTTAAAAATAACCGAAGGTTCTTCTATTGTCAAGCACTTAGCATATAGGTGAGTGTGCTGTCCTATCCAACAGCTATTGTTAACATACCGTGTGTAAATATAACTCCTTCATAACTTTTTGTTCAGTTATTATTATACAAACACAAGAAATTCCTGAGACAGTAAGGCTCGACTATTCGAAAAAAGTTGTCACAAGGGTGTTTATTGAGTATAAAAATGCCTTACCCATGAAGTACATAAAACTGACCGAGGAAAGGTACAAAGGCTTGGATTATCAAGAATGTTTATCAAGTAAATCACTGCTTTATTATCATGAATGCATAAAATTTGTCCCAAAAAAGGCACAAACCCTTCAGTAGTTTATGGAGATTGACATCGCTTACAAGCAAAACTTTTTACCTATTAAATTTCTAAGTTGAATATAGGGGAGAAAAAAAATCAGCCTAATGCTAGATAAAATTATGGATTCTTGGGTCAGTAATACTACATGTACAATTATGAAACCCTACAATGCATGTGAAGTTTTAATATGTAGGTCAAGGCGGTAATCTCCCCAACTTGTGCAGTCAGATGTACACTTGTTTAACTACAAAAACTATTTGTAAATTTCAATTGGAACTATCTCAAGCAATAATTGAATACTTTGATTTAAAATAAACTTTTAACCAATCGCAGACGCGGTTACTATAAATAGCTCTCATATTTTTCAAATATGTCGAGCTAAAAAGCCAACCAATCATGGTTGAGACCAATATGTTTTCCCATCTATAAAAATACTGTAACCCATACCGATATGATCGCGACCAATTAATTTTCGCTTATTCGCGATTGTGCCACGAAACCGCGAATATTTGTTGCGCGAATAAGTCCGCACGATTCGCCGAATAACATGGAAGAGGAAGATTTTTATGTTTAGACGTGGTTAATGCAAAAATTACTTGAACGGATATATCGAGTATTACGGGCACCTTTTAAGGAAGTAACTGAGTTGTTAGAATATTGCCCATAAAGCATAAAACACATAGCTCAGTAAACTAGCTACTATTCTTAGAAATATCAAAAGAATCTATTCAATATATTGCAAGTCAAAATAAAGCATCCACATGTTAATAACAGTTTATGAATACTTAGAGGCCACTTGCAAATCACTATAACGTATAGTGTACTATAGCCGAGCAATGATGTGTCAGTTTAATTCTCATATTTACACTCTAATACTAAGTAATCATGCATACAAAGTACCCGCCTTATTTTAGAAATACTGTTGTAGATAAATAGTTTGACAAAAGTCGTGAAAACTATCATAAAATCGTTTGACAAAACGTGAGAAAACTATCGAGCATGTCACAAAAGGCTTATTTTAATGGATCATATAAAAATACTTGTTGAGTGAATTGTTAATAAAAGGTGGTTATACAACATATAATAAAGACGCACGATGCGTACATGTTACAATAATTATATAAGTGGCCCCATCAGACTTTCCAATCCGCGAAAAATTTTTTTTTCGGAAATCAAAAAAATCGCGGCAAATGAATATTTCGCGAATATGTTACGCGAAATTTGTGCATTCGCGAATATAAATTGGGGTAGTAATGTATAGTATCAGAAAACCTTTCAAAGATTGTTCAGATTGTACTGTAATAAGAAGAAAACTGTACTTTAACTGTATTTATCCCAATAATCATACAAACATCTTTAAATAACTGGAACAAAATATTTCTTAAATAAAACCATGTACAAAACAAGAGAGCCATGAATGGCCCTAGATCGCTCACCTGACTTAATCAAACTCATCCAAACAATTACCTAGACAAGCATTCTGACAAAGTCTCATTAACAGGTGAGTCAAAAATGTGACCACTACAGTGTTAACAAGGATTACCCATATTTGAGCTAGTGCGACCTAGTTTTTTAACCCAGGTGACACTTATTCAAACGTGACCTAGAAATCATCAAAACAAACTTTCAGACCAATTTCCAGGATACTTGGATCAAAACAGTAGCAACTAGAGTGTTAACAAGATTTTTCTATTTTTTAGCTCCGGTGACCTAGTTTCAGATGCGATTTCGAACTCATCCAAGCAATTACCTAGACAAGCATCCTGACCAAGTTTGATGATAATTGAGTCGAAAATGTGACCACTAGAATGTTAACAAGGTTTTTCCATATTTGGGCGGTGTGACCTAGTTTTTCATCCAAGATGACCCATGTTGGATCTTGACTTAGAAATCACCATAACAAACTTTTAGACCAATTAACAGAATATTTGGATCACAACAGTAGCCACTAGAGTGTTAACAAGATTTTTCTTTTTTTTATCTCCTGTGACCTAGTTTTTTTCATTCGAGATGTCCCATGTTCGATTTATTCCCAGCAATGACCTAGACAAGTTTCCTGACCAAGTTTGCTAACAATTGAGTCAAAATTGTGACCACTAGAGTGTTAACAAGGTTTTTTCTATTTTTAGCTCCGGTGACCTACTTTTTCATCCAAGATGACCCATGTTCAAACTCATCCGTGCTATCAAACAAGACAAACATCTTGACCAAGTTTGATGATGACTGATGCAAAAATGTGACCGCTAGAGTGTTAACAAGGTTTTTCTATTTTTAGCTCCGGTGACCTACTTTTTCATCCGAGATGACCCATGTTCGTACTCATCCGAGCTATTATCTAAACAAGCATCCTGACAAAGTGTGATGATGATTGGGTCAAAATGTGACCACTAGAGTGTTCACAAGGTTTTTCTATTTTTAGCTCCTGTGGCCTAGTGTTTTCATCAGAGATGACCCATGTTCAAACTCATCCAAGCAATTGACTAAACAAGCATTCTGACCAAGTTTGATGATGATTGGTTCAAAAATGTGACCACTTGAATTTTCACAAGGTTTTTCTATTTATAGCTCTTGTGACCTACTTTTTCATCCGAGATGACCCATGTTCGAACTCATCCGAGCTATCACCTAGACAAACATCCTGACCAAGTTTGATGATGATTGGGTCAAAAAATGTGACCTCTAGAGTGTTCACAAGGTTTTTCTATTTTTAGCTCTTGTGACCTAGTTTTTCATCGAGATGACTCATGTTTGAACTCATCCGTGCTTTCTACTCGATAAGCATTCTGACCAAGTTTGATGATGATTGAAGCAAAAATGCGACCGCTAGAGTGTTCACAAGCAATTGTGGACGGACGACCGACATTCACCGATCCTAAAAGCTCACCCTGAGCAAGCTCAGGTGAGCTAAAAACCAAAATTGATGATGACAGAACGGGGTATCACTTTATGCCTATATAAGTTTTTTTGCTCAAGTGATTTTTTTTTCGAAAGAGCTACATGTGAAATTGCTGCCAAATATACATAGGTAAAAAACTATTTCAAAGCTGCATGCATTCATATAAATATATTTAAAAAAATTCAAACTTGATTAAATAAAAAAAAATTCAAGGATAGCCCTAACTTGTTAATTATAAAAAAAATATATATACAGAATATTATGTTGTAGTAGCTCTCTGAGGCTTTGTATTTTGCTATGAGCAGCGGTGGGAAATTGATATCTTGCGAGACCAAAGGGCGAGCTAGATATCAATTTTCCAACATTGCAAGTAGAAAAATGCATAGCCTCAGAAAGCTACTACAAACATAATTTTCCTTTTCTAATATACCTTTTCGTTTGAAGTATAAATGATTTTCATTATACTACACTTATATAAGAAATTTCAGAAAAAGAAATGTAGCTGTCAAGAAATAAATTATGACTGACAGATGAATACGTAATTTGTGCAAAACCAGCCACACCTTTTATTATTTTGGTTGCCGTTTCCATATACTACGTTACACACAGCTACGATCAGAACCAACGTCAACAAGAACCGGTTGAACCGGATGATGCTCCCCGAGAAGGTTCTGGACACAGGAAAGTATAAAAAAAATGAACAAAGGGCAAAAACTCCAAAATTAGGCAAAGCAGATTTATGTTTTTTTTGCACTGCACTTATATTCAATGAGATCTATCTATCTATAAAGTTTCCTGATGATATCAGAGTTATGTCCGGGTAAAATTCAAAGTGTAAAAATGAACTTAGGGTAATAACTCCAAAATTAGACCAGGCTTTGTTTAGGTTCTTTAAGCATTGCAGTTCTATCCAATTATATCTAGCTACCTACAAAGTTCCATGTTGATATCTCTAATAGTTTTAAAGTTATGTCTCGTACAAAAGTCAAAAAGTTAAAAATAAACAAAGGGCAATTACTTCAAAATAAGGCAAGACAGAGTAATGATTCTTAAGCACTGCACTTCCACCCAATGAGACCTATCTATCTACAAAGTTTCATGTTGATATCTCTTATAATTTTAGAGTAATGTCCCGGACAAAGTTCAAAGTGTCAAAATGATCAAAGGGCAATAACTCCAAAAGTAGGCAAGACAGTGTTACAGTTCTTGTGCACTACAAACTTACTCAATGAGATCTATCTACCTACAAAGTTTCATGTTGATATCTCTTTTACATTTAGAGTTATGTCCCGGACAAAGTTCAAAGTGTAAAAATAAACAAAGGGGGATAATTCAAAAATTAGGCAAGGGAGAGTTAAGGTTCTTGTTTCACTGCTTACCTACTCAATGAGATCTATGTACCTACAAAGTTTCATGTTGATACCTATTATAGTTTTAGAGTTGAGTCCTGGACAAAGTTCAAAGTGTAAAAATAAACAAAGGGGGATATTCAAATATAAGGTAAGGCAGAGTTACGGTTCTTGTGCACTGCACACCTACTCAATGAGATCTATCTACCTACAAAGTTTCATGTTGAATAGTTGATACCTCTCATACTTTTAGAGTTATGTCCCGGACAAAGTTCAAAGTGTAAAATAAACAAAGGGGGATAATTCAAAAATTAAGCAAAGCAGAGTTACGTTTCTTGTGCTCTACACAACTTCTTAATGAGATCTATCTACCTACAAAGTTTCATGTTGATACCTCTTATAATTTTAGAGTTATGTCACGGACAAAGTTCAAAGTGTAAAAATAAACAAAGGGGAATAATTAAAAAATTAGGCAAGGCAGAGTTACGGTTCTTATGTTCTGCACACCTACTCAATGAGATCTATCTACCTACTACCTACAAAGTTTCATGTTGATACCTCTTGTTGTTTCAAAGTTATGTCCCGGACAAGAAAAGGGGACGGACGGACAAGGCGGCGACTATATGCTCCCCCGAAATTTTTCGGGGAGCATAAAAAATAGTCCAGTCCTTTCATGTATGGTACTGTATTTGTCTCTAACATAATACAGAATTTTCTAACTGTTGAAGCCTATTTGCGCTTCAAGATTATCCTGTGTTTTTAGGAAGAAAATTTATAGGTATATAATAAATACTGTCATTGACATTTCTTATGTTTATATTTATTAAATGTATTTCTTGCAATCCTATTTATAGCTTCACATTCTATGAATTAAAATAGAAAATGAAGGTAGCATGCCGACGGTGTTGATATTGTGTGATATAAATTTAAAGATCATTGGAAATCATCCCAGTAACCGAATACTCGATCCGAAAAATGACCGAGTACTCGAGTATTGATTTTAGTATTTGTTGCCATCCCTAAAAAAATTAAAGTACTTGACAAGATCAACTCACATTTAAATAAAAAACTTTGAAAACAGAATTAATTATTTTGAAAAATTCACTCTGAGCTGTATTATTTAAAATGGGTGTTCAAACACATTGAAAAACATTGATAATTCATCTCATGTTTCTTGGTGATGAAGTGGTGCCTCAATATAGTTTTATCACTGCAATCTATCTTCCCTCATAACTCCTACTATTACTGTATCTGTCAAACAAGCATCTCTGTTTTCTGAAATAGAGTTTTGAAAAAGTTTATTGCTGACCGAGATATTCCATACTTGTATGTTAACTTTTTTCAGCATTTTTCTGTTAGAATTACTCTGATTTATAAAGGTATAAAACCAAAAAATGCGCGACAAATGCCAGAGCTCAACCCCTCTGTGCAGATTTCACAAACGAGCATCTGAGTAGAACCACCGCCTTTTTTAAAGCTAGCTGGATTGCTTTCTCACATTAAAGAATCCATTAAATATAATAGAACATTGATAATTGCTACACAGTCTCTTTGTAAACATAAAAAAGCATGTTTTGTGTTTACATAAAGTAGCTATGTAATGTTAAACACCACACGCTATAGGTGGTCACAATATAAATATATAGTGTTGTTAGGAAACTAACAGTTTTTTTTAAGAAGGACCAAATTTTTTTTTTGGCTCGTAAGAAGGAACATGGCTTCCAATGCATAGTTAATTCATTCAAATTAGACATATTCAAAAAGAATTGCATAGAATTCAATAAATTTTCATGATTAAAATATTTTTACTGATGAGCATAGTATATCTTTAAAGGTAAGTGGTTTAGGTACATTACTTTGACTATGGTCACCCCAATTAAATCTATTTATTGCTTAGTAACACAACTTTTCAAAGTCATATAAATTTGTAAATGTGAGTGATTCTGATAATCTATATACAGCTAAGTCAAGATGAGATGATTAGATTTTACTGACTGCTTTCTACATGAAGTCACTATTTCAATGTCAAATGCCTTGAGGTGAAAGGAATGAAAACTTGAATTTCAAAATACAATTTAAGTGAATTGCATGTCACAAAATTGAGCCGTGTCATGACAAAACCAACATTATGGGTTTGCGACCAGCATGGATCCAGACCAGCTTGCGCATCCACACAGTCTGATCAGGATCCATGCTGTTCGCTTACAAACCTTATTACAAGTAGAGAAACTGATAGCGAACAGTATGGATCCTGATCAGACTGCGCGGATGCTCCAGCTGGTCTGGATCCATGCTGGTCGCAAACCCATTATGTTGGTTTTGTCATGACACGGCTAAAATGTTTTTTGCTATCGACTTTTGTTTCCTAAATTAACAACAGATTGCATAATGAAATGGTATTGAAATAATTTATATACATTTGGCTCTAAGTGCCAAGCTTACTGATTTAAATAAGCCTTGAGTCCTGTGTTGGCCTTTAAACATGTCAAACATTAAGAAAGTATTTATTAAGGAAAAGTGTATACAAATAATCATGTACCTCTTCATTATATGCCCATGACATTGAAAAAACATTGTGTCATCTGTTTACTTCAAGGTTAGTCACATTGACAGTATCACATTTTAGACTTTATCTCTCTTGATGCATTCTCAAAATGGGTCCTCTTAATTTCACATTCATCAATCTGACAAAAACCTCCTGGAAAAGAAAAGTTAGAAAACATATGCCACTAAATTATGTCAGTTAATGTCAAATAAATACTTTGAGAAACTATTTGGTCAAAATTGTAAATGTACAAAGATTTTCAAACCAAATATATATATAACAATGAACATTTCCTTTTTAACTTTCTAACATATATAATGTATGGTCTTACTTGAAGAAAATGTTTGCCCGTGTGACCGAAAAGGGATAAAGGACCATTACTATTGTTTTTCCTTTTGTTTATTAAAGGGCCATGGCCCCATATTCTATTGTTATGGAATGAATTCTATTGTTCTCTTTTGTTTTGTTACAGTAAGATGGATATATATATCAATGCCAGAAAAAAGCTAACATGTTTTTACCTTAATGGCCTGTATAATTACGTTTCACAGCTTCTCAGCAAACAACCAACTGTGCCACAATTGAAATCTAACAAACAAGCCTTTAATCACACACCTGAAATAAAAACTTTTCCTAATTAATACAATATTTCTTTTAATTTATTACATACTTCAATGAAACATTAAGAAATATTGATAAAGTAAAATGCTCATTTTCATTTCCTGTATTTTCAATCTAATTATTCATTTTTCATTGCATATTTTCACAAGTGTCTCCTAAATTTAGCCTATACACAATAGACTGTAAAGAATAATAGGGCAATTTCTTAATAATTTCAAGTGTTTATAGTCGAAACAGTCCTTTTTTAAAGGCATATATATGGGTAAGTGGAATGTTGCATGTCCAGATATGATTGACTAACAATTGTAAAAGTGAGTAATAATTGTCTGAATAGCTCAATTGGTAGAGAACATAGCTCAAGGTAACCAGATTTCAAAAAAAAATAAATATTAATTTTGTTCTGACATGTCAGGAACAAACTTGAAATTTGAATGTGTTTTTCGTTTGATTGATTTTTGTTACCTATCTTACTTTTTCATTGAAGTATCTTTATCTTCTTAAAAATTATGCCCAAATCTCATTTCTTTCTCTTTTTTTTAAACTTCTTTTCATGAATTTATGAATATTTTCAACAGATTTTAAAAGAATCAAAATACAACATTGTTAAGCATATATAACTGTTGTCAGGAAATAAGTTATGTTTCATCAAAAATAAACTTGAATAGAAAATAGAACAGTTTCCACCTGTAGTTTGGAACCAACTTACTGAATTCACTTTTATATCAATATAATGCAGTCTTAAACTTACTTCACTACTAAGTCAAATGATTTATTATCTCATACAATGTAATTACATGTAGTATAAGTTTTATGGAAATAATGTGGTTAATCACTTGCAGTTACATCAAGGCTCGACAAATCCACTTGTCCGCTCATAAATGATAAATACGAGTAAAAATGACTCTGGACAAGTTAATCTCCCAAAAATGCCCGTCCTGCAGGACGTGTGAAATTTCTAGCATAAATTAATCAAATTTCAATTCAATTCTTTTGAAACCATTTTTCAAGTTTCACTAGTAAGACACTGAGCACAAAATAATTCCCGTGTGTTTGATGGGCAAAACTGATGTTGATTTGTTGAATGCAGCGCTTAATTCTGTCTGATTTTATTTTGTAAAAAACTTACTAAAAGCCCGTGCGGCGATTCCAGTATGTTCCACAATTTTTTTTTAAAATGTCACAATGCAATATTTTGGCAAATGTTTGGCCTGAAAGGAGTAAGTTAAACAGTGTCTTCAAAAAAGAAAAAATTGTCTTCAAAAAAAAAAAATGAGTCAGAACATCTAGGAAATTTATATTTTTTAAGCATTGTTTTCAATAGGAACGACCAATTTATTTGAGATATATACGACATGGTGACAGATCTGAGGCGCCATATTATTGGATAATCGGTTGTTATCGCTAACTTTTATAGAAAACACAACGAATATAACTTATAACTTTTTTATTTATTGATCAAATTTAACGATATTTTGCATGTAAAATAATTATATTATTATAAAACATCGTATAGAGAAAAAATCATAAAAAAATAATCAATTCATAAAAAAATAAGTCATATTCGGTATCCCCTATCCGCCACGGATATGACCTTAGAGCTAGTTGAACAGCGGGAGCGAACATTTCGCAGCCGATTGTACAAGACACTTGAGCCCCTTTGCAATGACTATGACAACGCCTGCCTAACTTGTCCAAAACTAGGAAATTGGTCATCCATGTAGAACATCTATGCTTTGTCCAATGCACTTAAAACTAAAGTCAACGTCGTATATCCAGCTGTAAACGGATCCCAAAATTACACATTCAAAACAATGAACACCACGTTCCGACCAACATTTGTAGACCCCGATCGTCCAGCGATGACAATAATGTGGACCAGCAGCAAAAGCCCCAACCAAAAGGCCTAGATTCGGCAGTACTCCACGTAAAGATGTATGGCAACCGGACCATTTTGTCCCTTAGTAAGGATGAAAGTCATCGAAAAAGACGAACTCCGGCCATTTGAGTCAGTACAGGAAAACACACTAAACAATGAAGAATGGCCATCTTTTATAGAATCAATGAACTCGCCACAATCTCCAGAAAAGATTGATGAGAAGTTCCTGTCTGACTTATCAACAATTCAGGAAGAATATTCGGTCAGTAAGGTAGGTTATATAACCTCACCGGGTGTATCACAACACGCTGACTGTTCAGAAAAAGAAGTTGAAAATTGCCCATCACAGAGGAAGGCAATATTGCTTCTCCGGATGTATTACATCACTCTGATATTTCCGGCAACGACTATACCCACGAGGAAACCAACAAGGAGGATGAAGATGTTCCAGAATTTCAACCGGGGCCTCTACGAACATTTATGAATACCGAACAAATTGTTAACATATACCGTGGTCCTCATGCTGTGTTAGCAGAAATACCAATTGGCCGTAAAGATGGAATGTATTTTGTGATAGACAACACAGAAAATACATCTAAAAGGATCAAAGGCGAAAGAACTGAAATATGGGACGACTGTGGTGCATGGCAGAGACCTGCATGTCCCAATCAGTTGTTTATGAAAAAGGACGGAAAATTAATAACAGTATATTTAAAGAATGGAGCATATTGCATTGAAAAACCTGTAAACAAAAAGAAGGTGTTCCTGCCTCTTGAACCCCAACCTAAACCTGAGGATATCCTGAAAGTCCAGAGGCATTATAATACACTGAAGTGCTCTAATGGTGAAGCACCATTTAAAAGGCGCATAACCTGGTTCAGCAATATTCCAGAAGAATTAAATTACATTAATGAAAATGTAGCAATCGTCGAATACGTGGGAAAATATACAGGCCCACTAGATGCACGGAAATACGAAATTTAAAGAAAGGAATGATGTTTACATTAAAACTAAACCAAAAGTTGCAGAAGCACTGAAAAAAAAACTTGCTTATGGTACAGTTAAACAAGTAGAGAAGGAAATGAACAAAAAAACAGATGATGATTTCGAAAAAGCAACGCGATGATAAGCAACTTAGGAATTTTAGAATATAAACCTAAACAAATTAAATAAACCAAATGCAAATGCTGCTGATCAAGAACTTGCACTATTAGACATGACAGCAGATCATGAGTTTGTACAAAATGTTCAATTTATAAAAAGGGGTGAAAAACGCAGTAAGTAACACTGTATCGATTCAGCACCAGATGAATGACATTAAGAGGTTCTGTTGCAGGGAAGGTGGTACAGTTCTTAACATTGACAAGACATATAACCTTGGTGATTTTTTTGTCACACCTACAGTCTATAAAGATATGTCTGTAATTAGAAGATCAACAATGGACCATCCAATATGTTTTGGTCCCACTTTTCTTCATACATCGTCCACAACCGAAGCATACAATGCGTTCCTGCATCAAATTGGAGACAGATTAACACCTACAGAGAGAAAAAAGCTAATAATTGGATCAGATGAGGAAGGTTCATTCATGGCTGCAATAGAAAACTGCCTGCCTAATGCCACACATGTGCTGTGCACCAGACATTTAAGGAATAATAGCTTGAAATATATGGAAGATAAAGTAGGCTACCCGTTGAAAGAACGCCAAAATATAGTAGATTTTAATTTTTTAACAAAGACGGCTTGGTCGATAACAATGATGACGACACATTTTCTTGTAGATTAGAAAACATCACCCAGATTGTTACTAAACTTGACACTGTGAAAGAGAAGACTTACAAGAAGTATTTAACGGAGAAACTAGTACCCCCCTTATTAAAGAACATGTGGTTATCCCATGTAGACAGAATAAAGTTCCGCATAATTGGACCAGCAATAATGCAGAAAGTGCTAACCACATTTTAAAATCTTCAACTCAGTGGAAATTGAGTTCAATGCCGGAGTTTTGTTAAAACATGGATGGACAAAGTGGTAAGTGAAAGGAAAGAAATAGAGCGAGCTATCCGAAACATGGGAAAATTAAAAACTTTGCAAACACACATGTCCATCATGATGTGTGTATCTCATCGTGGTCTTGTCTGACTCACGAACAACAGGAAAGAAAACTTAAGAACCTTCGCGCCGACCCCGGTAAGACCACACACACTGTAACATCAACTAACGGTATAAGGACTGTCATAAAGACTCCAACAGCAGGAATGAAACCACACCAAACTAAAAGGAAAAGAGCAGAACGTTCCAGAACTCCATCTGCTAAACGTAGACTCCCACATGATTCGTAATTTTGTCGGGCGTAAGACCTACCCGGTAGTATGACAACTTCCCGACGATCCGAAAAATGACCGAGTACTCGAGTATTGATTTTAGTATTTGTTGCCATCCCTAAAAAAATAAAGTACTTGACAAGATCAACTCACATTTAAATAAAAAACTTTGAAAACAGAATTAATTATTTTGAAAAATTCACTCTGAGCTGTATTATTTAAAATGGGTGTTCAAACACATTGAAAACATTGATAATTCATCTCATGTTCTTGGTGATGAAGTGGTGCCTCAATATAGTTATCACTGCAATCTATCTTCCCTCATAACTCCTACTATTACTGTATCTGTCAAACAAGCATCTCTGTTTTCTGAAATAGAGTTTTGAAAAAGTTTATTGCTGACCGAGATATTCCATACTTGTATGTTAACTTTTTTCAGCTTTTTTCTGTTAGAATTACTCTGATTTATAAAGGTATAAAACCAAAAAATGCGCGACCAATGCCAGAGCTCAACCCCTCTGTGCAGATTTCACAAACGAGCATCTGAGTAGAACCACCGCCTTTTTTAAAGCTAGCTGGATTGCTTTCTCACATTAAAGAATCCATTAAATATAATAGAACATTGATAATTGCTACACAGTCTCTTTGTAAACATAAAAAAGCATGTTTTGTGTTTACATAAAGTAGCTATGTAATGTTAAACACCACACGCTATAGGTGGTCACAATATAAATATATAGTGTTGTTAGGAAACTAACAGTTTTTTTAAGAAGGACCAAATTTTTTTTTTGGCTCGTAAGAAGGAACATGGCTTCCAATGCATAGTTAATTCATTCAAATTAGACATATTCAAAAAGAATTGCATAGAATTCAATAAATTTTCATGATTAAAATATTTTACTGATGAGCATAGTATATCTTTAAAGGTAAGTGGTTTAGGTACATTACTTTGACTATGGTCACCCCAATTAAATCTATTTATTTGCTTAGTAACACAACTTTTTAAAGTCATATAAATTTGTAAATGTGAGTGATTCTGATAATCTATATACAGCTAAGTCAAGATGAGATGATTAGATTTTACTGACTGCTTACTACATGAAGTCACTATTTCAAATGCCTTGAGGTGAAAGGAATGAAAACTTGAATTTCAAAATACATATTAAGTGAATTGCATGTCACAAATGAGCCGTGTCATGACAAAACCAACATAATGGGTTTGCGACCAGCATGGATCCAGACCAGCTTGCGCATCCACGCAGTCTGATCAGGATCCATGCTGTTCGCTTACAAACCTTATTACAAGTAGAGAAACTGATAGCGAACAGTATGGATCCTGATCAGACTGCGCGGATGCTCCAGCTGGTCTGGATCCATGCTGGTCGCAAACCCATTATGTTGGTTTTGTCATGACACGGCTAAAATGTTTTTGCTATCGACTTTTGTTCCTAAATTAACAACAGATTGCATAATGAAATGGTATTGAAATAATTTATATACATTTGGCTCTAAGTGCCAAGCTTACTGATTTAAATAAGCCTTGAGTCCTGTGTTGGCCTTTAAACATGTCAAACATTAAGAAAGTATTTATTAAGGAAAAGTGTATACAAATAATCATGTACCTCTTCATTATATGCCCATGACATTGAAAAAACATTGTGTCATCTGTTTACTTCAAGGTTAGTCACATTGACAGTATCACATTTTAGACTTTATCTCTCTTGATGCATTCTCAAAATGGGTCCTCTTAATTTCACATTCATCAATCTGACAAAAACCTCCTGGAAAAGAAAAGTTAGAAACATATGCCACTAATTATGTCAGTTAATGTCAAATAAATACTTTGAGAAACTATTTGGTCAAAATTGTAAATGTACAAAGATTTTCAAACCAAATATATATATAACAATGAACATTTCCTTTTTAACTTTCTAACATATATAATGTATGGTCTTACTTGAAGAAAATGTTTGCCCGTGTGACCGAAAAGGGATAAAGGACCATTTTATACTATTGTTTTTCCTTTTGTTTATTAAAGGGCCATGGCCCCATATTCTATTGTAATGGAATGAATTCTATTGTTCTCTTTTGTTCTGCTACAGTAAGATGGATATATATATCAATGTCAGAAAAAAGCTAACATGTTTTTACCTTAATGGCCTGTATAATTACGTTTCACAGCTTCTCAGCAAACAACCAACTGTGCCACAATTGAAATCTAACAAACAAGCCTTTAATCACACACCTGAAATAAAAACTTTTCCTAATTAATACAATATTTCTTTTAATTTATTACATACTTCAATGAAACATTAAGAAATATTGATAAAGTAAAATGCTCATTTTCATTTCCTGTATTTTCAATCTAATTATTCATTTTTCATTGCATATTTTCACAAGTGTCTCCTAAATTTAGCCTATACACAATAGACTGTAAAGAATAATAGGGCAATTTCTTTATAATTTCAAGTATTTATAGTCGAAACAGTCCTTTTTAAAGGCATATATATGGGTAAGTGGAATGTTGCATGTCCAGATATGATTGACTAACAATTGTAAAAGTGAGTAATAATTGTCGGAATAGCTCAATCGGTAGAGAACATAGCTCAAGGTTACCAGATTTCAAAAAAGTTTTTATTAATTTTGTTCTGACATGTCAGGAACAACTTGATATTTAAATGTGTTTTTCATTTGATTGATTTTTGTTACCTATCTTACTTTTTCATTGAAGTATCTTTATCTTCTTAAAAATTATGCCCAAATCTCATTTCTTTCTCTTTTTTTTAACTTCTTTTCATGAATTTATGAATATTTTCAACAGATTTTGAAAGAATCAAAATACAACATTGTTAAGCATATATAACTGTTGTCAGGAAATAAGTTATGTTTCATCAAAAATAAACTTGAATAGAAAATAGAACAGTTTCCACCTGTAGTTTGGAACCCACTAACTGAATTCACTTTTATATCAATATTATGCAGTCTTAAACTTACTTCACTACTAAGTCAAATGATTTATTATCTCATACAATGTAATTACATGTAGTATAAGTTTTATGGAAATAATGTGGTTAATCACTTGCAGTTAATCAAGGCTCGACAAATCCACTTGTCCGCTCATAAATGATAAATACGAGTAAAAATGACTCTGGACAAGTTAATCTCCCAAAAATGCCCGTCCTGCAGGACGTGTGAAATTTCTAGCATAAATTAATCAAATTTCAATTCAATTCTTTTGAAACCATTTTTCAAGTTTCACTAGTAAGACACTGAGCACAAAATAATTCCCGTGTGTTTGATGGGCAAAACTGATGTTGATTTGTTGAATGCAGCGCTTAATTCTGTCTGATTTTATTTTGTAAAAACTTACTAAAAGCCCGTGCGGCGATTCCAGTATGTTCCACAATTTTTTTTTAAAATGTCACAATGCAATATTTGGCAAATGTTTGGCCTGAAAGGAGTAAGTTAAACAGTGTCTTCAAAAAAGAAAAAATTGTCTTCAAAAAAAAAAATGAGTCAGAACATCTAGGAAATTTATATTTTTTAAGCATTGTTTTCAATAGGAACGACCAATTTATTTGAGATATATACGACATGGTGACAGATCTGAGGCGCCATATTATTGGATAATCGGTTGTTATCGCTAACTTTTATAGAAAACACAACGAATATAACTTATAACTTTTTTATTTATTGATCAAATTTAACGATATTTTGCATGTAAAATAATTATATTATTATAAAACATCGTATAGAGAAAAAATCATAAAAAAATAATCAATTCATAAAAAAATAAGTCATATTCGGTATCCCCTATCCGCCACGGATATGACCTTAGAGCTAGTTGAACAGCGGGAGCGAACATTTCGCAGCCGATTGTACAAGACACTTGAGCCCCTTTGCAATGACTATGACAACGCCTGCCTAACTTGTCCAAAACTAGGAAATTGGTCATCCATGTAGAACATCTATGCTTTGTCCAATGCACTTAAAACTAAAGTCAACGTCGTATATCCAGCTGTAAACGGATCCCAAAATTACACATTCAAAACAATGAACACCACGTTCCGACCAACATTTGTAGACCCCGATCGTCCAGCGATGACAATAATGTGGACCAGCAGCAAAGCCCCAACCAAAAGGCCTAGATTCGGCAGTACTCCACGTAAAGATGTATGGCAACCGGACCATTTTGTCCCCTTAGTAAGGATGAAAGTCATCGAAAAAGACGAACTCCGGCCATTTGAGTCAGTACAGGAAAACACACTAAACAATGAAGAATGGCCATCTTTTATAGAATCAATGAACTCGCCACAATCTCCAGAAAAGATTGATGAGAAGTTCCTGTCTGACTTATCAACAATTCAGGAAGAATATTCGGTCAGTAAGGTAGGTTATATAACCTCACCGGGTGTATCACAACACGCTGACTGTTCAGAAAAAGAAGTTGAAAATTGCCCATCACAGAGGAAGGCAATATTGCTTCTCCGGATGTATTACATCACTCTGATATTTCCGGCAACGACTATACCCACGAGGAAACCAACAAGGAGGATGAAGATGTTCCAGAATTTCAACCGGGGCCTCTACGAACATTTATGAATACCGAACAAATTGTTAACATATACCGTGGTCCTCATGCTGTGTTAGCAGAAATACCAATTGGCCGTAAAGATGGAATGTATTTTGTGATAGACAACACAGAAAATACATCTAAAAGGATCAAAGGCGAAAGAACTGAAATATGGGACGACTGTGGTGCATGGCAGAGACCTGCATGTCCCAATCAGTTGTTTATGAAAAAGGACGGAAAATTAATAACAGTATATTTAAAGAATGGAGCATATTGCATTGAAAAACCTGTAAACAAAAAGAAGGTGTTCCTGCCTCTTGAACCCCAACCTAAACCTGAGGATATCCTGAAAGTCCAGAGGCATTATAATACACTGAAGTGCTCTAATGGTGAAGCACCATTTAAAAGGCGCATAACCTGGTTCAGCAATATTCCAGAAGAATTAAATTACATTAATGAAAATGTAGCAATCGTCGAATACGTGGGAAAATATACAGGCCCACTAGATGCACGGAAATACGAAATTTAAAGAAAGGAATGATGTTTACATTAAAACTAAACCAAAAGTTGCAGAAGCACTGAAAAAAAAACTTGCTTATGGTACAGTTAAACAAGTAGAGAAGGAAATGAACAAAAAAACAGATGATGATTTCGAAAAGCAACGCGATGATAAGCAACTTAGGAATTTTAGATATAACCTAAACAAATTAAATAAACCAAATGCAAATGCTGCTGATCAAGAACTTGCACTATTAGACATGACAGCAGATCATGAGTTTGTACAAAATGTTCAATTTATAAAAGGGGTGAAAAACGCAGTAGTAACACTGTACGATCAGCACCAGATGAATGACATTAAGAGGTTCTGTTGCAGGGAAGGTGGTACAGTTCTTAACATTGACAAGACATATAACCTTGGTGATTTTTTGTCACACCTACAGTCTATAAAGATATGTCTGTAATTAGAAGATCAACAATGGACCATCCAATATGTTTTGGTCCCACTTTTCTTCATACATCGTCCACAACCGAAGCATACAATGCGTTCCTGCATCAAATTGGAGACAGATTAACACCTACAGAGAGAAAAAAGCTAATAATTGGATCAGATGAGGAAGGTTCATTCATGGCTGCAATAGAAAACTGCCTGCCTAATGCCACACATGTGCTGTGCACCAGACATTTAAGGAATAATAGCTTGAAATATATGGAAGATAAAGTAGGCTACCCGTTGAAAGAACGCCAAAATATAGTAGATTTAATTTTTAACAAAGACGGCTTGGTCGATAACAATGATGACGACACATTTTCTTGTAGATTAGAAAACATCACCCAGATTGTTACTAAACTTGACACTGTGAAAGAGAAGACTTACAAGAAGTATTTAACGGAGAAACTAGTACCCCTTATTAAAGAACATGTGGTTATCCCATGTAGACAGAATAAAGTTCCGCATAATTGGACCAGCAATAATGCAGAAAGTGCTAACCACATTTTAAAATCTTCAACTCAGTGGAAATTGAGTTCAATGCCGGAGTTTGTTAAAACATGGATGGACAAAGTGGTAAGTGAAAGGAAAGAAATAGAGCGAGCTATCCGAAACATGGGAAATTAAAAACTTGCAAACACACATGTCCATCATGATGTGTGTATCTCATCGTGGTCTTGTCTGACTCACGAACAACAGGAAAGAAAACTTAAGAACCTTCGCGCCGACCCCGGTAAGACCACACACACTGTAACATCAACTAACGGTATAAGGACTGTCATAAAGACTCCAACAGCAGGAATGAAACCACACCAAACTAAAAGGAAAAGAGCAGAACGTTCCAGAACTCCATCTGCTAAACGTAGACTCCCACATGATTCGTAATTTTGTCGGGCGTAAGACCTACCCGGTAGTATGACAACTTCCCGACTGTTGATTTATCATTAATAAAGCAATATAAATCTCATTGTATTCTTATTCAATTATTATTGTTTTCATATTTCCCGACTGTTGATTTATCATTTATAAAGCAATATAAATCTCATTGTATTCTTATTTAATTATTGTTGTTTTCATATTTCCCGACTGTTGATTTATCATTAATAAAGCAATATAAATCTCATTGTATTCTTATTCAATTATTGTTGTTTTCATATTTCCCGACTGTTGATTTATCATTAATAAAGCAATATAAATCTCATTGTATTCTTATTTAATTATTGTTGTTTTCATATTTCCCGACTGTTGATTTATCATTAATAAAGCAATATAAATCTCATTGTATTCTTATTCAATTATTGTTGTTTTCATATTTCCGGTTATTTTATAATTATTTTCAGGCTATGTAAGTATAAATTTTATTATTATAATACTTACCAAATGTTAAAATACATTAAAATAATATCTACTGTTTTCTTTCAACTTATATTAAAAGTATATTATATAAATATTTTTAAAAAAAACTAATGATTACATAAAAAATATTTTGATAATTTGAATTATATGTTTATTGCACAACTAAATTGATAAGTTCTTTTAAAGAGATTATTCAACATTTTTAGACCAAAAATTTTTTATTTTTTGCTTGCTTTAAACGGCTTTGAACCAAACAAAATTACTAAATTTAAAAAAAAAAAAAAAAAGGGCCATGAAAGAGTTCCTCCACGTGGTGTGGCCTGGATGCAGATGGTATATTGAAAATTAATACCAAACTATCTGTAACTGAACGCTCTTGTAACTTAATTTCAACACAACATATATTATTTTAATAATGTTTTTTAAGTTTCATTTTTAATTAAATATTATTCATTTTTTTATAATATACGTTTACATAATTATATAAAATTTAATTTAAACGCTATATATTTAATAATTTTATTAAGTCACTTTTGGTTCCTCTCGCTCACTTTCGTCCGAACAAGTCACTTTCGTATCGTTAGATATCTGGTACATGAATATACATGAATGTTAAATCATCATATTGACTATTTTTGAAAATTTTTTTTATATATTTCTGATAATATACGTCTACAAACTGCAAATTTAGTATAAATTTCAATTTAAACCCTATATTTAATATTTTACAAGTCACTTTCGTATTTTTCAAAATGAGCGAAAGGAAGATCTCAGAACTTGTGAATAGAAATTATGCAAATAAATGGCGATTAAATCATCATATTGATTATTTATGAAAAGAAATATAATAAGTTGCTAATAATATACGTCTGCAAACAGCAATTTTACTGTAAAATTCTATGAAAATGGTACAATTCAAATTTTAAAAGTCACTTTCACTCACTTTCGCTCACTTTCGTCAATAAACTCACTTTCGTATTTTAGGCAAACCCCCTTTTTAGAACGTAATTCGAATATAACTTATAACTTTTTTATTTATGGACCAAATTTAACGAAATTTGGCATGTAAATTCATTTTATAATTATAAAACATCGTATCAAGAAAAATTCATAAAAAATAATTACTTTGTAAAATATAGGTCATATCCGGTATTAAAAGTCATATCCGCGGATATGACTCATATCCGGTATTAAGTCATACCCTCCTGCAACGATTTGACGACGATTTCGCCACTGATAAATGCAAAACAAGCAAAGTTATTCAACAGTTAGGTAAATGGGAGATAAGGTTTTTGTAATATAAAACTTACAACTCGTTTTAACACGTGGAACTGGGCTCCTTGGCATTGGTTCTTGTTGCTGGGTCATGTGGGGGTTGCGTTCATTGAACGCCGCTTTTCCTTGTTGATCTTGTTTATCATATTCTATATTAACAGCAAAACTTCTCAATCTTTCACGGATGAACTTGTAAACAATGGCGATTGCGGGAAAATGACGCTAAGGCGAAAATAGTTCGTATTCATACGCATACAATGTTTTTCTTAAATTTACACTTATGAACATTAGGCCCTATAAGCTTTAAAGTTAGCTGATCTGAAATCCGTATTCCATTACGTGCTAAATTTTTGAGTTCTATGACACTTAATTAACTTGTGACTACATGTAATTTGTACTATATTTATGCAAGTACTTTGGCTATGAGCGACCGCTGGCGTAGTAATATTAAAATCGCGTAAAGCAAAAATATACATACAATTTTAAAAGACGATTGCAAAATTTAGTACAAAATTTGCCAGTCAATTTTATAAATAGATAGGGAACTATGATATTGGGAGTTACTGCAAAGTTTTGGAACTATTTTTCGTAGCGTAGGTAGCTGACTAATTGTGTTCAAATCATAGTTAAGCTGAATGTTGTTATTCCATTGGGGGCGCATTGCGCATGCGCCCCCAATAAATCCACAAGTTGAAGATATATCGCCTGTCTCCTTTCAACAATTTGAAATGTATGTGGATACATATGACAATTGGGAATAAAAAAGCTGTTCTAACGTGAAGTAAATAAACGATGACAGTGTTCTTGTTTTGTCTATTATAATTTTGTTTCAGTTTTTCTCCAAATCTAAATACAGTTTAAGCTTAGATGTGAGAGTTGTTGTAAATTCCTTATCTGTCAAAGGCAAGCTAAATAGATCAGATGGTGAAAAAGTACAGCTTTTTTACGTTGCTAAGTTTAACAGTAGTTTCCAGGATGTCTCATTGATAATTAAAGTCTGCATCTTCTATAAACGTTCTAGTGACATTGTGGCTACCCAATGGTATATAATAGGTAAAGAGGTGAACGTCAAAATAAATAAACATTTTGCCCTAATTCCATTCGAGTTTATAATTTACTTCGCATGCACGGTAGATCACCCGGGTGGCCCAAGGATTTTTTTGTAAATATTGATAGGAATATACCTGTAATGTTTGACTGATAAAAAGAGTGGGGTTGTATTTTTATAATTTATACAAATTTTATCCTTTACATTGTCACCTTTTCTCAGTATCAGCTGTTGGTCAATATATTTTCATTTCAGTTCAGCTTGAAAATGACAACAAAATGACAATAATATCACTTAAAATGTTTTTTTAATAATGCCAGATTTGTTCTATTTATTGAGAATAGCAGATATACTTGTATACCGATTGTTCAAAAAAAAGTAATAACCGAATTGTAACAGAAGTTTCAAACGATACAGTACTTATGTTTTGAAATCCTATGTCATTCCTGTAATGCAAATGGAAAAAAATGTTATGTCTGTTATATTGTCTGCTGTTATAAGTGAGTTGATATTTTTGGCATTTGCTAAAATCACATCGAGTTAGTGATGAAACTATGGTTAATGATATCCATATTATTCTATTTACAACCAAAACTAGACTATATTAATGTGATAATCAAATATTCAAGACGTTGATAACATTCAATCAAACACTGTATTGCCATTTTCAAATTAATTTTTAAAGCAAATATTGTCATACACATCTACATGTTTCAACGGGAAATGATAATATCAACAATGCGATATAGTAATATTAACTATTCTTAAACACTGAGATCAGATGCGTAAATTGAACGCCATCTTTCCTTGTTGATCTTGTTTATCATATTTTTTGGCTTTATACAATATACACTCAACAAAACAACAATTTTTCTTTTCTTTTTTAAAGCACAAAATAGCCAGGAAATAATTCATAAGTCGAGAAAGTAAAGTTTTATTCTCCTTATCAGTTTCAATAACCAAATTTCAGCGAAGTTAAATATATTGGCTTACCACGACAGGCGTGCAGATTTGTAATACACTTGCTGTTTTCAAATACATATTAATTATTGTTGTATCTTTCTTAGAAAGAGGTCTGCTGTTATTTGAATATTCCGTTTAAATTGTCCATTGTTTCTTCGTACAAACTGGAATATGCATGCATATAAACATATTTAAAACTTTGTGAAAGTAGGAAAAGAACATTTGAAAAAGAGCAACTTAACATAATACGCACATATATCTTTATTGAGACCCAAATGTTAATTTTCGATTTCAAAGACCATTTTAAAATAATGTCATATGCTTATTGTATAAATTACTATTTTTTTCTTAGCCTTTTAACCTTTGAATTTATATTATTTAACCGTGAAATGAATTATTTTGACGATATATTTATGTTTTAAAGTGTTATGTTTTGCTTAACAATTCCAACAAACGGCATATATTTTATAGCAATAATGCGATTCTATTCCCACGCTGTTCCTCTGATGTTCATGCACCGAGGAAAATAAACGGTTATCTAAAACGAATATATTTCTATAATTATTCCATTTAATACGATTAATCATCATGCAATCATGCATTGACATTGCCGAAAATATTTGAACTTTGCAAAGATAAGCAACTGATATATTTGACGCATATGAAATAAATTTAATACACTATACGCATATTACTCTTCCTCCTCCGCTACCAAAAAAATTAACAATTCTGTACATGGAGTAGTAGTTTTGTGTTGAAATGATAGTTTTTACATTTACCGTTCAATATTAAGTGCTTTATAGAGATCTTCGAGGCATCACTTGCCTGCCATCGATCTGGGTTCGAATCCTGCCAGTGGTTAACGTTTTTCAAGGGTGGTAGACATCCAGCTAGCTTACAGGCCAGTGGTTTCTCTTGAGGTGTCCGCTCGCACATGAACGGACGATAAAAAATTGGTATTTTACATATTTAAAGTCTCGGAGTAACAAAATACCGGTATTTCGAGGCGATGATAATGCAATTTTATGTAATGAAAACTGAACACCAGTATTCACATGCATTAGCACTTATTTTACATAATCCTTTTGCAATTTATCTGTAAACCAAAGCAGCGATTTGGTAAAACTATTTTACATATTGAGTACGTTTAAGGCCGATTAAACTCCAAATAAAATTTCATTTTTACCTCTAAAAAACTTTCCTTTTTCGGAGTTCAGTTACAGTTTCTTATCGTTAAAACTATGTTATGATTCTTTTGAATTTTTGCAAGCCATATAGTTATTTGATTTTGTATGGAAGCCAAATTCCACATTGTTTAACTTTGAGTACGTTTATAACAAATTCAGCGCGACGTTTTAGACTACAAGCATCTTACGTTCTTTAAAATAATTGTTAACACATTATTAAACACATGTTTGCCCTTTGTAAACAGGAAACATATTCATTTTGAAGGCGATTGTGCCCACTTACTATCTTACATCTATCTTTCTAGGATTTTCCTCGACCTCCTAATTTCAAAAATGTCAATAAAGTGTGTGACACAGCTTAAAAGTACATAATATAAATATCATTTTCATCTTTAACAGTGCAAGTCAAATCTAAATGCTTCCGATATAAACATTGTTTGTTATGGTAAATTGTGCTAAAGATACACTATCGTATATTCTTGAATTATTAAATGTTAGTTATGAAACGCAAGTTTTACCAGTAATAAACATATCGTTAAAATTTCATTAATTCCTACAAAATCTCGCTAGCCTATCCTTAAGCGCCCCCTAGTTTGGTAATACATAATATTTATTCCACGCAATAATAAAGCTTGTAAGTATTTGCAATTCACAAACAAAACCTATTTTTATCAAGGTTATGTTTTTGATCTTTGAATGCAAATGTCTGAAAGGCAGCCTACGCAACATTGAAGCAACATGTTCTCCATGCATATTTATTAGACAATAGACAAGAAAACACACTGTAATAATTGTTCCCGTTTTTGTCTGTTTTCGGTACTTCTTATCGGCAGATAATTAAAGCAGATAATTAAAGCATGCAGAAGAGGTGATTAGACTTAAGTACAAATAATAATTGTTCAGCTATTAATATGTATTTAAAATATCAAACACAGCATTAATGTAACTTTATATTGAATTTTCTTTAAGTTTTTGTCTTTACTGTACTAGAGTGCCAGTTTAATTAAATTTAAAGTTATCACTTTTCTTTAATGCGTATAAGAGGAGTTAGGATGTCATGCCATAAAAAGCTTTGACTTTTAAATTATTATTGAACAAAATCACCAATCCTACAATTTAAGTAATCACAATAAGAACATTCAGTGCTGACTTGTACAAGGACAGGTTTGGACATTTAAACGAAATGAGTTTTCTACACAGCTTCACCACTTTATAATTTCAGCTTAAAGAAATCACGATTCCTACATATTGAATTCACAACCTAAACTCAATGAATTCCATAAACTCATGATTTCAGCTTAGATATCTTGCCATAATTTACAAGATTGCGCGAGTTGTTTTAATACTACTTATACAAGTCAAGTATTGTAAAAAAATATTTTTTATACAGTATCTTTTAAAATGTAATACGTTTTTCATTTTAAATTACGTCTATGGTACTTGCTGAATATGCGCGTGGACAAAACAGGTGCAACTGCGGCTTTTTTGCGGACCATAGCAGACGGAACTAAACATTGTATATGAAACAGCTATGTGTTTTCTTTCTTTTACAGTTATGGATGCTTCCATTTAGATTGTGAGCTTTTACTTCATTGAGTACAATATTTTTCCAGAAACATATACGTGGCCAATTCTAACGATAGCGGTAATCTTATAGCTGGTATATATTTGAAACGTCGTAGGTGTTGCGTTATAAATGTTGCTATGTAACAATTGTCAGATGTAACAAGTTTTTGTACGATCATGGTAGCAATAATTATATACAATTGACTATCTATACTCCCACGATTTTCTGGGCTAAACTCCTACGAATTTCCTCTGTTGTTCATGTACAATTGTTAATAAACGGTTATCTAAAACTACTTTATTTTCATACTAATTCTATTTTATATAGTGATTAAACAGCGGGTAATAGTCCTCAAAATAGATGCTAGAAAAAATTGATAATGTCCCTAATGAATGTATACACAAACATCATTTTCATGAGAATGAATTTAATCTTTAGATAAATCAAAATAAAAAAGGAACACTAATGAAATGTGTTTTTTACATTGTTTCATGGGTTGATGTCAAAATGTATTATATATATAACAAAACATTACAGCAAAAAGATGACACATGTCGTGTTTTAAAAAGGCACTCATTTGCTAAAACTTGTATCAAGTTATTGATAAGATAACAAAACACAGTATTCTGATTATTATGTGACTTAAAAAATGTACTGAAATTAAAAATTGAATGAGTTTGACCCAGAGAGCATTTAAAAATACCGGTCAAATTTGTCATTTGTATTTTTCTATTTAAAATATTTAAAATAATTTTGATAGCTTCTCTACGTTGCTTAAAATACTTTCCTGAATGTCTTCTAATGATTAAAGTCTGCATCTCCCGATTTCGTTAAATGTTTGTTCAAATAACATTCTATTTTTTCCCATTTTAGTGATATAACAAAAAAATACTGATCTGTTTATCACAATCTTTACTAGAATAGAGAAAAACAGAATCCCCAAAGAAAGCCAAACAGGGTAAAATTGAAAATCTACCAGGCTCGGCTTGATTGAACCTCTTTATGTACAGTACTGGAAAGTGCAAGTTACTGTCTACGCCCACTAGCACCGGCTTAAGCAGAATTCAACATATAAACACGAAAATTGTGAAAATTTTGGATTAAGAAACATTAGTTAAGGTGTCCATATGGCGGTTATCATGAAACCGTCAACGTGACACAGTAGTGCCATTCCATGAAAAGCGGTGTATTGTCCACAAATAATAGAATACGTGCGCACTAAACGAGAAAACATAGGCGGAACTAAATAAAATGGAATGTGAAATCTGAGGTTATGAAGCCTGCATAACACAAACGAGACATCATAGGACAAAATTAAAAGTCTGGCAACACAGCCTACCTTTTCACACATAAAATGTTTTCCAGTAAAACACGTTTCGAATGTCATTCATCTAATGCAAAATGAAAATATGTCTACTGTTTTATTTACTATTATATGCTTGTTGATAAAATTGATTACATTTTCAATAGCACACCAAGTTAGCTATAAATTTATGTTTCATAATATCAATATCAATAAAGCCCGATTTGACTACTACTGTAATAATCAACTATTCTCGACGTTTACATCCAATCAATATCGCTATCAATAATGCAATAAAGTTCTGTTTGTTTGTTTAATTGGGTTTTACGTCACACCGACACAGTATATGTCATATGGCGACGTTCCAGCTTTACTGGTGGAGGAAGACCTCAGATGACCTTCTGTGCATTTTTTCAGGCACGAACGGGCACCTGAGTAGAACCACCGACGTTCCGTAAGCTAGCTAGATAGCTTCCTCACATGAAAGAATCCAAAGTCCTTGTCGGGATTCGAACATACAGCGGTGTGGGGCAAGTGGTATGCAATAAAATAACTTTCGTTTTTAACATTTAGAGATTAGTTATAAACAGACATTGTTTAGTACATTAAACGTTCATTTTAAGTGATCCATAAGTCAAGAAAATAAAGTTTTATTCTCATTATCTGTTTCAGTAGCTATCTTTAGCTAAGTTTGTGTTATATTGGCTAACTACGACATGCGAGCAACTTTTGTAATACACTGTTTGATTGCAAAGAAATAATTGCCCTCGCTCTCCCTCTCTCCCACTCCCTCTCACAAAATGAGTTCCATAGTTTTTTTAGATTCTGTAATGATGTTTCCTTGTAAATCTAGTTACAAAATTACGAACTGCAATATATATATATATATATAATTGTAAAGCTAGGTAACAAAAAAAACATCATAACAGAATATATTTAAAACCAAAATGTTTATTTTCTATCCGAAAGACCATTTGACAATGTCATAAGGGCATTGTATAAAGCTTCATTTTTTACAAGTTTCGATTTATACTATTTTACCGTTGAAACGAAAAAAATTATTGACGATAAATTTATGTTTTAGGTTTGATGCTTAACAATTCCAACGAACAGCATACATCTTATAGCATAGATGCGATTTAACTCCCACGATTGTCCTCTGCTGTTCATAAAATAAAATGTTTATCGAAAACTAATGCAATTTCATACGATAAATTATCATGCTACCATACATTGATATTGCCGAATTTCTTTGAACACTGCTGAATTAGTATTCACTAGATAAGCAATTGATGTATTTGACACTTGTATCATAGTTTGGGGACCTTTCTGTTGAAAATGTGTCTGAATTTAATCGTATACATATACATGCACAGTGCGTTAACTGGAGTGCAGGTATTAGTTAGCCGCACTCCAGAGCATGCCCATTGACTGGCTCATTTTGCTGGGGTTTACTTATTGTGACGGCAGAGAAATGGAAAGCGATAGAAATATCATTTTCAGATGCTCGTTCATTGGTTACTTTTTTCTGGGGCTTCATATTGTTACAACAGGGAACGTGTTTTTATGTTTGACTATGATACAAAAGAGAAAGAACATCAAAATACTCGGCAATCTTATTAATACTCGGGGGCTACGCCCCTCGTACAAATCAGATAGCCTCGTGTTTCGATGCTCTTTCTATTACATATAAATAAATTTCACTTTAGCTGTTCGGTTTTTATTTCATGACCTTATTGTAACTGATTATGCAATTATCCACTGAAAATTAAACTGTAACTCTTCTTCCTTAGCTTCCAAAGCTTTTCTCCTTCGCTTCCAAAGAGCTTTCCTCCTTGCTTCCAATGAGCTTTCCTCTTTGCTCCAAAAGAGCGTTTTCCTCATTCACTTCCAATGAGCTTTCCTCCTCCTTTCTTCCAAAGAATTTTCCTCCTCCGCTTCCAAAGAGCTTTCCTCCACCGCTTCCAAAGAGCTTACCTCCTTGCTCCCATTGACCTTTCCTCTTTGCTTCAAATGAGCTTTCCTCCTTGCTTCCAATGAGTTTTTATCCTCCGCATCCAATGAACTTTCCTTCTTAATTCTAAAGAGCTTTCCTCCTTTCTTCCAAAGAGTTGTCCTCCTTCGCGTCCAAAGAGATTTTCTCGTCCGCTTCCAAAGAGCTTTCCTCTTCCGCTTCAAAAG